>NC_081415.1:226185068-226485068 GCF_030272615.1 Cryptomeria japonica | reverse complement strand
AAATTGAAAACAAATAAATTATCAACAATTAGAATTAGTATTTCCTCTTCAATTTCCATGTAAATCTCTAAACCTAATAATCAATGAAACAACTTTCATGAAAAATCCTTTTTAATTGGATCTTTAATAATATCAATCTATTCGATAGAATAATTACTCAAAACAAAGTTAAAGTTGAAATGAAAATTATTATTAATGTTTCTTGTATTGATTATAAAATATAATTTAATAAGTTATTTTTAAGTAAAATTAAAGATTAAAAAATTATAAAAAATTAAATTTTAAATTATTTTAAAATCATATTGTATGTAAGTAATTCATAGTATCACTACATCTATATAGCTTAATTTTGATGCCTTATGTTTTACGTTTTTGAGTGCATAAGTAGGTTACAAGGGCCTCAACTCTTTACAAAAATTGTTAAAATGGAAGAAAAAATAGTCTCAAACTAGCCATAAAGAACAAACAAGAAAGGTATTTTTGAAAGGGCCCCAACCCTTTTGTAAAACTATTGAGAAACAACAACTGACTGAAAGGAACTACACAATACTATAAACATATCAAGAAGGAAACACCACCTTGACCCAAGCATGCGAAATAGAATTTTGTTTCCTCAATCGTGATGCATTTTTTGAACAATCACCTCGTTACATCCGACACCTTGTTTTTAGTGTAAAATAGGCTTTAATGCAATTTTTCAAAATAAATAGTGATACTATGAGAATATGATGTATTGTATACACTTTATATTCATTCCTTCATTGTTGTTCAACAAAGTACAAGATGAAAGAGAAATTCTACATACCAAACCAAACCCAATAGCCTAACATTCAAACCCTTTTCCATCTCAATCACATGAATATATTGTTGTATACACCTAAAAATGGTTTGAAGATAATTAATTAAATAAGAAATTATTTAATTAATCTCCCTCCCCAATTTAATTAAATTCACTAAGCAATTTGATTAAATTTCCCTTTTCATCTACTTATTAATAAATCTAAGGATTTATTTAATAGGTTCATTTCACCCCTTTAATTAATTAATTCAAATTAATTAATTCCCCCCATCAAATTCATGAGAACTATACTTTGGTGGTTCGTATACACAACATGGATCAGGAGAAAGAATTCTATTCATCACACCACAAGGGCATACAATCCCGAAACCATACAAATTAAGCTTTCCATGTACAAACAATATAGTAGAGTATGAAGCATTAGTTATAGGTATCAAAATGGTTGTAGAATGGAATATAAAACAACTTCAAGTCTTTGGAGACTCTCAGCTTGTCATTAATCAAATCAATAATGACTATCAAACCAAAGATGACAAAATCATGCCTTACAAAAAGATGGTGGATGATATCAAGAAGTACTTTGTAGAAATAACTTTTGAACAGATTCCAAGAAATGATAATAAAGTAGCAAACACCATGGCTACACTTGCTTCTCTATTGCAGACACAGGAAAATTAACAGCATTACAAATTCCTGGTTGAAAAGTTGTTTCATCCTGCTAATAATTGTCTTGATTCCCAAACCATCTGTCAACTTATTGGATACGATTCCTCTCGCTATGACCAAACTTACACATACCTGAAAGACAATATCTTACCTCCTGACTTATTGAAAAACCAAAAGAGAAACTTTATTCACCAATCCTCACATTTTACTCTCATCGCAAATACCCTGTTTAAACGAGGTCTAGACAATACTCACTTAAGATGTCTCAAACAAGAAGAATCTGAGAAGGCCTTGCATGAAATCCATAACGACATTTGTGGCAATCATTCAAGTGGTCTTACCCTTTCAAAAAAACTCATACGCTCGGGCTACTATTGGCCGACTATGGAACGAGATTCTTTTAAGATAGCAAGAACATGCAAACAATGTCAAATCCATGGGAACTTGATCCATGCACCAACACAAGAACTACATGCTTTAGCAACATCTTGGCCTTTTTGTCAATGGGTACTTGATCTGGTAGGAAAGATAAATTCTTCCTCATCTAATGGACATAAATTCATCCTGGTAGCTACAAAATATTTCACGAAATGGATTGAAGCGGTACCTCTCATAAATATCACATGAAAACAAATTGTTGCATTTATCTTGAATTACATCATCTATTGCTATGGAATACCAATGACCATTATCATTGATAATGGGCGACCATTCAAGAATCAAGATGTACAAGAGCTATGCGAGAAGTTCAAAATCTAGCACAGATTCTCCACACCATACTATCCATAGGGAAATGGGCAAGCAGAAGCATCTAACAAAACTATTCTAAAAATCCTTAAAAAGATAGTGAACGATGCTCGGAAAGATTGGCATATCCAACTAAACCCTACTCTATGGGCCTACCACACTAGTATCCACACATTGATAGGTGCCAAACCTTTCTCTCTTGTATATGGATCAGAAGCCATATTGCCAATCGAAGTAGAGATACCCTCTCTACATGTATCATTAAAAGGTCTCATCCTAGATGAAGAACAAAGAGTATCTAGGCTGCAAGAGTTAGAACTGATCTATGAACGAAGACAAAATGCCTTTGATCATCTAAAGGTATATCAGCAAAGAATGTGCCGAAGCTATAATCACAAGGTTAAACCACAAATATTTCAAGTGGGAGAACTAGTGCTAAAGGAAAATCCATGCAACCAGGTAGATCAAGAAAAGAAAGGAAAATTTGAACCAACTTGGTTAGGTCCATTTGTGGTCACAACAATATTTGGATTAGGAGCATATCAGTTATCAACATAGGATGGAGATCAGCTCAAGGAACCTATCAATAGCATGCACTTGAAGAAATTCTATGTCTAAAAAATGAAAAAAAAATAAAAAACAGTGAAAAAGCAGAAAAATCAAAAAAAGTGAAAAAGTAGAAAAATCCTAAAAAGTGAAAAAGAAAAATAAAAGAAAAAAAAATCAAATATCAGAAAAAGTGCAATAAAAACAGATGGTGAAAACTTGACAAACAACTGCTGTCTGTCAGCTAGCTCTTCCATCTATTAGTTCATGCATTTTTCCACTTGCATTCATTCATCAGCACTGACCATCCTAAGCCTTTCTACATACACAGACATCCCAGGTGGCTTCTTACCATGGTTTGGATCATTGGATATATCATAACAACTTTGTTTCTAGGCTTGGGACAAAATCCTACACCAAGCTGGGGGCAAACTCTGGATCATTTTGAGCTTGATCAAACAAGTAGAACAAATAGTTAGACAACTCTTATCAAGTGAAAACTGAGACACATCCAACATTGAACATGAGATCAAACTATCAACTATCAAGCTATCACAAAATCAATCAAAGCACATCACACACTTTTCAGTGGACTAATATCTTTTGGATAATGATTTTAACATAATTGTTCAACTTTTCTATATTGATTTTCGCTATCATGATTTCTGAGTGACTCCAGGATGTCTTTGACTAGAGGAACAAGGAAGAAACATGAAATTTTTCTTATCTCTTGTTTAAAAATTAATCATTAATATGTGCAAATTTGTCTCGGGACATGATCATCAAAGTATCATTGAAGACATTCCGATTTATGTATTGAAATGATTAATACTGCTCGTTTTATGCAAACAACACTCAGGTCATCTTGGTTCAATTATACCTCGATGCTTGTGCTAACTTGCTATATCAAAATCTAGGAAAGAAGTGCTCAGGTCGTCATGGTTTAATTCTACCATCAATGTTTGCACTCACTTCCCACATTTCAAAAGCTCAATGATGACAAAATGCAAAATAATCTAGTGACTAGTTCGGTCATAGTTTGCATTCCATTGCATTTCATTTGCATTTTATCTTGCATTTCATTCTTGCATGGGATCCTACAAGATCCTTTTATCCAAGGTTAAATATATCACAAGAACCATCAAAGTATCATCACAAGTGTATACGCAATCAAAATGATGACTCACATCTCTCAAGATATTATCGACCCAACGAAAAATCTTATGCTATCTCCCTCAACAGAATCAACATCAACATATCCAAATATTTATGCAACTCGATATCAACAAACTGTCAGTTCTTTCTCTAATCAACCTTATCAATTCAAATCAATTAATAAAACCTAATAGAACCTATCACGTCTTATATAGGATGAATCCTTCCTAAAACCAGATGATCTAATTCTGATTCATGTCTTATATAGGATGTATCCTTGCTAAAACCAGACGTTCTGATAATGTCTTATACATGATGAATCCATCCTAAAACCAGATGCTTTGATCATCATTGTCTTATACAGGATGAATCCTTCCTGAAACCAAACTGAATCTAATCAATCAAGATTTTTCAATCTTCTCAATCTAAGCAATCAAGCTAATCAAAGAACTCACATTTTTATCAAACACAGTTGCAGAAATCAAATCAAATCTATTAGGATATCAATCTTGCAAAAAATCCAAAGATCAATTATCTCAATTGATCTCCTATGGGGGCATCATCATATTGGAATTTAGCAATCAAGAGCTAGGGCATCCTATCAAACCAATATCATCATCAAAATGAGATTATTCTTTGAATCAACGTGTCATCACACCTCACTTCAAAGAGGGGCAAAATGTATGCACCTAAAAATGGTCTGAAGATAATTAATTAAATAATAAATTATTTAATTCACTAAGCAATTTGATTAAATTTCCCTTTTTATCTACTAATTAATAAATCTAAGGATTTATTTAATAGGTTCATTTCACCCGTTTAATAAATTAATTCAAATTAATTAATTCCCCCCATCAAATTCATTTCTTCTAAATCCTTTAATTAATTAAAACAAATCAATCATGAGTTGTTGAGATTAATTATCCTTTTCATATTATTTGAATTTTTAAATTCAAATTCTCCTAACTTCTACCACTCCTAAACCTAACCATTCCTAAACCTAACCCATTCTACCTACCACCATGTCCCCTTTCATCCAACATCTTCTAGAACCTTGTGACACTTGTCACTAAGTGTTCCCTTTCATCCAAACTCTTCTAGAATCCTCTTGACACTTGTCACCATAGAGATGACAGATGTTCCCTTTAATCCAACACCCTTTGCCATCCTCCTCCAATTTAATCATTGATATCTTCAAATCAAATCTCGATCGTTGATTCCTGCCACCTCACCCCTAGCCTTGGAAATCCTATAAATAGACCTCATTTTGGATCTCAAAGGGTCCCAATTTCATATGGTTTTTGTATATCATTTGATCCCATCTCATTCTCATCTTATGCATTATTACTATAGGCATCTATCTTATAGCTTATCATTCTTAGCAATGTTATCATGCTCAATCTTAGCTTAATTGCATCTTAATATTAGTTCATTTTCTAGATCAATCATGAAATCATGTACTTTAATCATGCTATTCTTTCTAGATCATGCATTTTATTCATTCAAATCCTCCATCTAAGTGTAGTCAAGTCACTGGAGTATGCATAATCAGGTCTGAGAGCATTTTTCATACTCACATTTACTAGGAGGCAATAAGTTGATTAACTAGATGGTTTTACATTTCATTGTTTCAATTTACTAACCATTGCTTGTAATGATTTATTGAGTGCATTGTGTTTGTAGGTATAGGTACACTTCATAGAGCACGACAATTGCATTTACATTTGAAAACTGGATGAAATTTTTATTTGGGTCATCTTATCAAATCTAAACACACACAATTTGAAACAAATAGTGAGAATGTGACACCGTTAATGTTACTCACCAAAACATTCATTACAAAAAAAAAAAAAACCATAAAAAATATTTGAAAATAACTTGCAAATGGTTGTCCATAAGGTAGCTAAACATTTCAAATCCTATCCGCATAATGGCTGCCCATAAGATAGCAGACAAACCGCAATCATTGGAAGGAAAAATCAAATATTCCGTATGTACTGAGAAACTTGGTCAAAAAGTGAAAGAAAAGTTAACATCAATGTCCCAAAGTCTGGTATTTTGTGGAAAATTGAAAGAAGAAAATTATTAACACTGGTAATTAATGTAATTTAGAAATAAAATAACCATTGACTTGTTGACTGGCACACAGGTTAAGAGAACAAGCTGCCCATGGAAGAAGTGTTCAAAATTTAGTTTTCATTTCAGTTTTTCTTGTCTTTTGTCCTTCTCACAAATCCCAAGCTCTCCTCCGCTTCAAAGTGGCCTTGATTGACTTCGAGGGCTATTTGAGTTTGTGGGAAATAATAGTTTGGAGGGAAGCTTACCCCATGAGTTTAGTAAGTCAAGTGAATTATATTCATTAGTTGTTCACAGTAATAATCTGAATGGATCATTCCCTCCTTCAATAAAAAATTGTTCAAAGCGACAGGTTCTTGATATTGGAAACAATTTGTTTGAAGGTGAAATACCATCATTAATTGGAAATATCTCAGAGCTAAGAGTATTGATAATGAAGGAGAACAAATTTACAGGCAACATTCCTTTAGAGATAGGTCAATTAAAACACCTCCAGATCTTGCTCCTTTCTCCCACTCATATCTTAGGTTCAATTCCACACACAATTGTATTCCTCCAAGCGATGGCAAATGAAAGTCAAAATGGTTTTGTATTATCCACTCATACTTTTGGGTCACTTTATCAAGATGGATTGGATATGACTTTAAAACGTACAGATCAACACTACCGATATATTATTTCCACACTCACATCCATAGATCTCTCAAAGAATGAATTAGAGGGAAATGTTCCTTCTAATTTTAGGAATTTGAAGGGGCTAAGGCTTCTAAACCTTTCAATGAACAACTTGAATGGGACCATTCTAAAAATTCTTTGGAGAAATGCATCAATTGGATTCATTAGACCTTTCAAGAAATGATTTTTCAGGCCAAATCCATGTAGAGCTTGAATCTCTAAGCTATATAGGTTCAATGGATTTATCAAACAATAATATTTCAGGAAGCATACCACAAGGAACACATATGCTTGGCTTTGGAGAATCCTCTTATTTAGGGAATCCTAATTTATGGGGGTGTCCCCTACCCAAAAATTATTCTTGGCCACAATTTGTTCCTTCTCCTCCAGTTTACATTAATAAAATAAAGAAAAACACTAAATATCCATCGTATGGGAAATCATTGGGATTGTCCTATGGAATGGCTTTTGGGGGGATAATATCATTGATCGTGATAATTATCAGATGGAGAATCAAATACTTCAATAAAGTTGATGCAATCTTAAAGTTTTTTTTCTATGGATGAAGAATTTGACACTGTGAAGATATGCATCTACAAGTCATTCAAAGGTGAGTTTTTTTTGTTCTTTGAATTATACATGACAATTCTAAATATTAAACTACATAAATTCAAAAGGAAATTAGTACATTTTTTAGATAAAAAATTTATTGGCTATTGTATAAATTTTAGATTGTTTGTAGTTCTTTTAAATTGAATAATATAATCTTTTAGCTGTTACTAATATATAACTTTATGTACAGGATGATGGTTTCTTGGTGTATCTAAAGACAATGTTCTTGGTCACAAAAAGTTCATTACACATGCTTTTGGGAAAGACCTACATGCAATAGAATGCTCATATACTTCTATGGAAGATAGATTCAAAAAAATGAACAATTTATACGTTGTGTACTAATGGAAACTTTTATTTAAGATAATGGTATATGCATGGTAGTCTTTAATATTTTTTTTGTTCCAAGAATTTGGTTGTATAGTGCGTTTGTATCTCCTCTATCCATGAAAAGGAGAACAATATGGGTGGATATATGTAGAGTGGTCATACTTGCAAAACTTTCTTAAAAATGATAACAACACTTTTGTGTCTTTCAATGCAGAGAATGTGCCGTAGACTTGAGAATTTTTTATATATATTGATGGACATAGGTAGAGTGACTATGCTCACATTATATGCTTGAACTTGGTTGCATAGTATTGTAGTAACTAGAATAAAAAATGGTCAAAATTTTCATTTCCAGATGAAAATATGCAGAATGTTGATGCTTAAAAATTATTTTAATTTTTTTTAAATATTGCATCTATGGCTTCGAAACTCATTTTCTCTAGATTGGCATTATTATCTCAAGGATTGGTGTTGTAAGGTTCCCTTTTTTTGTGTGAATGCCTATAATAATCAGGTTAAATTTGGTACTTTTCTCCATCCATTTTGGAGGTGTTGATGCTACTAAGCCAAGTGTTTTCATCGGAGTATATATTTTATATGCACACTTTGACACCTTAATTTGCTTTTGTGTCATTAGAGGTTTCTACAACCAATGGACCTACAGTAGTTGCCATACTGTGCATTTTTTCACTCCCATTTGTGTAGATTGGTAATATGAAATATCAAGCCAAGAGTTAACATATTGAGTGTTTTTGTTTAATCAATTCATATTTTGAAGTTTTACTACCTTTTTTGGTGGCCAATGGCAAATAGTGCGAGCTTTTGAATTGTTCTTGATATGTTATTATATTTTTTCTTCAATTTGGCTGTGTAGTACACACTAGTACATTCAGAGCTGATTTCTGACGGTCATTTGTCAGATTTGCGATGAATTTTCATCGAAGTGCTGACAAAATCAACCATCGAAAAATTGACGTCGGATTGGTCAACGATGCCATACCCATCAAAAATACGAAAAATCCAATGGACTCTATCGATGTTGTATGTCCACCGATTACATCATCGTTTGAAAGCTTGGTAGTCGTCGTAATTCCAATGATGATAATTTTTATCAAAAAAATGAAATTATTATCGATGTCGGTGTTTACTTTCTTCGATGGCTCTTTTATATCGATGAGACATCGCTGGGTCTCATTGATCTGATCTGCTCCTTTATTTTTTGATCAAAATACTTCTTTCATCAATATCCCTATGCCCCGTTGATGAATGAGTCTATTATCTCACCGATAAAGTTAGATCAGCAAAACTACGCCTATCGAGAACATGCCTTTTAACCTCCTCAAAACCTATATCCTCATCGATATCTTTTATCGATATAGCTTCCTTTTGTCAGATTGATATTATTCTTTCGATGAAAATGCTCCTTTTGGTGGGTCCTTTTTATGTTGCACGAATAGTATAATTTCCTCGAGAACTTTTCGCGTCGATGAAGACCCTCTTTGCTTTCTTCGATATCTTTTTTGGATGAAGTTATTATCTTCAGTGAGTCCTTTCTAGAATTCATTGGTGTTTCCTTCCTTCGATGGCTCTTTTATATCGATGAGACATCGCTAGGTCTCATCGATCCCTTTTGAATTCAGATCGATATTATTCTTTCGATGAAAACGTTCCTTTTGATGGGTCCTTTTTATGTTGTACCGATAGTATTATTTCGTCGACTCATTCATTGACAGGGCATAGTGATATCGATGGAAAAATAAAGGAGCACATTGAAGCCCAAGGTTTCTTTGACATAAGACCCGGTGGATATCAGATATGTGTCGATGAGGAGACAGTCATACTAACCGAATATAGTATTTTGATGAAGGGAAAAAATACTTGATCGAAGTAATATTCGAAACAAAAGTATTGTTGATAGAAACAAAGAGATCAATGGACTAAATAAACAAATGATCAAAAGACATGTCCTCATCAAAATGATTATTGATTGCCACAAAAATCAGAAACAAATCCCATGGAAGGTCACATCGCCATTAAATTCAAACGTGTGCCCGAGTGACCGTTGTCCAAACTGCCATTACTAACTGATTAAATACGCCATAAGTAGTGCATCAACATCAAAGGACACAACATTAAGGAATTCACAGGCAAAAAACTGAAAGTAGGAATTGGGTGAATTCACAGATAAAGCTCAGTAATTCAAAGTAAGTTGTTTGCACACAAACCTCTTTTTTAAAATTCAAATGGAATCATCATCTAAAACTAATAAGACTAGAAAGGGAAAAGAACCAATCGCTGTAGAAGAAAAACCTAAAAGACAGAAAAGGGAAGGGCGTTCTTTGGCCTAGGACCTGATTGACCAATGACCATCATCCAGTTTGAGGTCCAAGAAGATTAGAGCTGATGAGGAAGGCTTGGAGGACCAGTTTGAGGATCTTGGAGACATATGGATAGAATTGAGAGGGTATGAATTATTCATATATGGGTACAACAGAAGAGTTGCCCCTCAACCTATCAACAATTTATGGTGATTGAACTTAGGAAAGTTAGTTGTGGCTAATGTATTTGTGAATGTGGAGCTCATGAAGGCATTGGCACACAATTATGACCCTAAAACTAGGACCACATATAACTATATGGGTGAGCCAATTCTTGCAATCAGAAAGGAGGTTATTGACACCATGTTTGAGTTGGATTGGGGATTTGAAGAATTGATTGACCTCAAGAAGTTAACAAGTGAATATTTTAACCTAGAGCACATTTACAAAACATGGAGACTCCCTATACATAGACCTAGGAATGCATGGTCCTTATTGCCACTAGGTCAGGATGACAAAGCTCCCTATGATGTCAACTCTTTCCATCCATATTTCAAGAATACCTATTACTATGTTGCCCAAGTGCTAGGGATAAAAGCCCATCCTTTGATGGATGTTGCAGCCATGGTCATTTGTGTCGATTTGCAGTCTAAGGACCCCCGCTTCTTTGATTTTTCTGCTTATTTGGTTGAGGTTTTGAATCATGGGTTAGAAAAGTTAAAGGGGGATGTCATCAATGTTCATTTCAAGCATTATTCCTTACTTATGCATATGCTATTGTATGTGGGCCAAGCTGAAGGGTTATGGCCAGAAGAGTTATGCGTCGGGACATATGACAATGTTAGGATGAGAAAACCAGTGCAACTATGGGTTTCTTCATGGGACCAGAGGTATGCGAATAATCAATATTGGCATTTTGAGGAGTTCTTTGTCAAGCCATTATATAGACTGTTGGGATGCCCGTGCAATCATGCCCTTGCACCAGAGGTTCAAAGATTCCTAAGACCAAAAGATTTCACTGAAGATCCCTCAATTGAACACAATTGGGGAGATTGGTATTGTTTTTCAGACTACACACAAGTCAGGGTATACGGGTTTGAAGGGAGACCATACTTACTACCACTTACAATCTCTAGTAGAGTGGCTTGTCTAGAAATTGTGAGGCAACTGTCAATAGTGAGTATACAACATCTGACAAGCCATGGGAAACAATCAATTGTACCTGGGTTCTTAGTATTTTCAGATATTATTGTGAAAAGTTCAAAGATTTATGGCCTACTGTAGACAAAATTGGATTATTATGGCATGGCTATGGGGGATCCAAGGCCCAATTTTGATCCTGAAGGATACATAAGGATAGCCCGTTCATCACAAAAGATAAAGGCTGGAGAGCATAAATCTTACCTACTGGATGACCTCATTAAGAACATTGGCAGAGAAGAGGCCAGAGTGAAGTGAATAAAGTTTGAGAAAGAAATGCAGGCTTATAAATGGAAGCTTTTTAGAAGGAAAATGGATGAGAACATGCTACAAAATATTGAAGACCCCTTGGAGTTGGCCAACAAACTTATGGAGCATGTATTGGAAATACTTGAGGGAGTCCCACCTCATGTTTTTAGGGATTACATTGATACTATTAGGAATACAGAGCCTTTGGCTCATATGTCTCTTGCTTCCACATCTGGCATCATTCCATTCACTCCTGGAGAGGATTACCCCCTGGTTATGAAGAGGATACACCGATAGACTTGGCAACAGGACAACTAAATGTCCAAGAAGTGGCTGACATCAAATTCCTAGAGCATCAAGATTTCATTGTTGATAGTGACTTCATTGCTTCCAAGAAGTTCACCACATTCCTCTATCAACATAAAGGATCTCAAATTAGGAATAACATGAAAAATAGTGAAGAAGAGTAGCAGCTTCAAAAGTTACAAGAGGAGATGGATCTTGTGATGAGAGAAATGACATCTGAGAAGGGAAGACATTTTCTTAAGGAAGCTAGTGTGCTATTATATTCTGGATGGGACATGAACTCTACCTTGTTGTTTGATGGATTCCTCAAGAAACAGGACCCAAGTAGGAAAATGATGCCAAAAGAGATTGATAAACTCTTTAGAGGATCAGGATATGATCCAAATCAGAAGGCTATTCTATAGTGGGCTATCTATCCCAAAGATAAAAGACCTATATTGGTTGATACAAATGAAGCTTTTGGACATTTGATGGTGTAGCAGGTTGGAAAGACTGACCCTAGAACAACTGCCAAACTAAATTTGGATGTCGCTAAACTGAACCAAGATCAAATAGAGTTTTTGGTCTGAGAAAATTCTACATACAAAAGCCTATATGAGAAACTCGATGAAGAAAAACAGAGGCTGCAAGGAAGATTGCTTCTGATTGATACAAGTACCAGTCAAACAGGGATGACATACAGTGTTGACAGAGATGCAATGGATGCCTAGAAAGATGCTATGTATTGGAGGAACAGGGCCGAAATGACATCTCGACAAGTAGAAAAGGTACAATAAAAGATGGATAAGTTGATTCTGGAGATCATTGAACATAGGTTCAGAAGTATGATGCAAGTTGAAAAAATGTATTGGAAAACATACACTGGAACAGTCAGAGCTTTGAAAGAGCATGAAAGGCTCAGGTCTCAGTTGGGAGACATGATGAATGCCAATAGTCTGATTAATCCAGGTGAGAAAATTGAAGCCGAGGCTTCCTTGAAGTCCCATGATGAATTGGCAAATGAATTAAGGAAAGAGCTTCAAAGGCTGGACGATGGGAATACCCATAGGGTGCCCTCTTTTTACAGTAATGGTGAGTTAGTATCGTTTGAACAATGGAAACAAGAGTTCATTGATGAGAATAATCAAGCAGTAGCAGAGTTGGATCAGGACAAAGAATTGTCACTTTGTGTTAACCATATTCTATCCAATCATTTCCAGATAGAAAGCGACATGAGGACACTAAACAATGACGTTCTAATGTATAAAGATGATAAGTACATTGAACACATAGGAATGCTGAACTTGTTTATCTTCCAGTTTGTTAAGAAAAGTGCTAATTAATAGTTATGTGCTAAAAAATGACAATGCTTGGTGACAATGTATACCCTCATATAAATGAGGGAAATTTTGTAACAATAAGGATCATTAGAGAAGAAGTAGAATATAGCCTCAGGCTTACTATTGTACCATTTTGTGAACATACATAATATAATCAGTTGTCTTTCCTTTGTGTATATGTTGTGGATTACTGCATCTTTCTGCAGGCAGTTGCTTGTGATATTATCTAAAGGAGATAAGGTTACTTGTGTTCTTCTAGTAAAACTTTGTGTTTCATATTGTGGATTTGAATAAAAGATTTACTTGCGAATATAGTTTTCTATATAGTGCACCTGCATATTATCTCAACCATGGTGCGCCTACATATGTATATAGTTTTGTTTATAGGTGGAAAGCCTGAGGTTCAATGTCAAACTTGGTTGCTCTGATACCACATGTAATATTCCACATCTGGCATACACTTGAGCCAACTAACTCAATGGTTTACTAACCAACTATCTAGCGAACTACTTAATATCTACTACGAATAATAGTCATAAATGACCATCATCAGATAATTAACATACACTTGAGTCACTTGATTCATTGGTTACAGAACTTCTAGGTTTAGTTGATCCAATTCGTTACATAAGAGTCTCATGTCTATTGACATTAATGGTTTATAGGGACCTTCATAGGATTGTGACATAACCTAACAAGCCAACTGCTACAAATCCCCTATCTCTAACAAGCTTCAACTGTCATCATGGAATTAAACCTAATACAACATTAGTTCCCTTATTTAGCTAAATTAACACATCATATTATGACTCGACAAAAAATATGGTTCTAATATATTTTTTTGTCTTTCTATATTCCCAAAAGTATGCATCTAATTGATGATAAGAATCCTTCTTCAGGTCTTGCAACCATGGAGACTGGTTATAATCTGATTATAACCGATGTGCATTGATTCCAAGATGAACCATATTCGGTTGAACTATGAGTTAAGAGTGGAAAACAAATAAACATAGAAAATAAATAAACATACAATAGCTACAAATTATAGCAAGGTATTGTGACTATAAGATAGAAACCATCCTAGGAGCCTCCAATATATCAAAAGTTGAGAAAGTAGCAAGGTTATTGTACAAGGACAATGATCACTATAAAGTTGTAGTCAAGTTCAAAGCATTGATTTGTGGGAAGAAAGGGTTTCATATGGGGATAGAGTAGTCTCATGAAATATCATGACAGTCATAATCATAATCTAAAGAGTAGTCAAATCTTCAAGATAGATTGGTGATAGTGCAGTCATTTTGTTGAGCATCAAATCTGAATTAAGTAAAATATCTTGATTTGAGAAATTAAATCATAGAAGCCATCTCTCTTTGGAAGAAATCATCATTTTCATTGATACCGTAATAACCCATAAGTTATCAAATAATTCTAAAAGCATTCTATCGAAGTATCTAAGATTCAAATAGTATCGATGAGACCTAGCAATGTCTCATCGATATAAAAGGGGCATCAAAGAAAGCAAACACCGATCAACTTTAGAAAGGATTCATTGAAGACAATAACTCCATCGATAAAATATTTAGAGGAAAGTGGAGATGGTTCTCATTGAAAAGAAAAGGTCTTCGAGGATATAACACTATCGGTGCAAAAAGACTCACCGAAAGAGATGGTCCCGTTATCACTGTTTTAAAAAATGGATGTTCTCGGTCCATAATTAGCTAATTTTGTTGAAATTTTGAGTCTGGTATTGGCCTTGTTACCTCTATTTTGTTGTAAGCCAATGGGAAGCTTTAAGGGTTTTAAGTTTTAACCTTCAAATTGTCTGAGTAAAAACTTGGTTCTAATTCTGCGTTACTTTTTACCACTTAAGTGATAGGTCCATTTGTCATGAGAAGTGTCCCCCCATTGTTATTTACCTAGGCAGTCCCTTAAATATTTAAAATTTTATACCCTATTACTTTGCCTTTTTTCTAATGTTTATCGGGCCCTGTAAGTGTCATGCAACTCTTTGTTGATCCAACGGCCCGCATTGATTCGTAGTCGAGAGATGCTCGTGGTTTACCTATTGCGAAGTAGCGAAAAGATGGTAGGCCCAGGCAAGGTGGTCAATAGAAGGAATAAAAGAAGTGCAAGTCCTTGAGATCTAATGGCCCACGTTATTTCATGGGATGAACATGATCATGAGTTACCTATCACAAAATGGTGAAAAGGAAAGTGGGTCCACATGGTAGTAAAGCTAAAGTTAAAGACCGATCATTTCTCTTTTGATCAGACGGATCGCATGGTTTTGTGGGATGAAGATGATCGAGTTTTACCCTCCATGAAATAGTGAAAAGTGGTGGGTCCCAGAAGTAGGAAGGTTTTCCAAAGAGTAAAGGGTGGTTGGTTCAGAGAATGATCAATGGCTCGCATTGATTTGTGGCCAAAAGGTGCTCCAGATTTAGCCTTCGCGAAGTAGCGAAATGACATGGCACTCCAGTTAGTGGTCCAGGTGGTTTAGGTTGCAAATCAGAAAGTCACACGTGGCCTCAAGGTTAAGTAAATCAAAGAATAAACTTGGTGACCAAGTGGTGGGCCCAACAGATAGATTGAATCATACTGCCAATGAAGAGGTGACCTTTCAGGCATAGGTGGCAGTTTAGAAGTGGATCCCATGGAAGTTTTTTGAAAGTGGAAAAGTCTTCGAGGATATAACACTATTGGTGCAAAAAGACTCACTGAAAGAGATGGTCCCACCAACAAAAGCTATTGAAGAAAGTAGAGGTGGCCCCGATCGATGAGAAAAGGCTTTCAAAGAAACAATATCATCGATGCAAGATAAAGAAGATTCACCGAAAGAAGCATTCTCATCGAAAAGGTGATATCGATAAAACAGAAGAAAACTACATTGATGAATGACATCGATAAGGATATGAGTTTTGATGGGAGGAAAAAAGAAGTCATAGAAGTCCAAAGTCTCTTCAACATGAAACCCAATGGACAACAAAAAGATTTCAATGAGAATATGAGTTTTGAGGAGACTAAATTTTTTTTTGACAAGTAAGAAGTTGCCACATCGGTTTCTTAAGAGATTGAATGCCAGGGTAGATAGTGGTGAATTAGAGGGCCCACATCTACTAGATTAAAGTTGTTAAAGAGTGGGTATCTTGAGGAGGATCCAATGGTGGGCGCTATTTCACAGCCCGAAGGAGCAGGACAGTTACCGTTCGCAAAACACCAAAGATTGTTAGGCTTAACCACTTGGTGCACGGTTAGTGAGGCAAATTGTCAGGTCAGGACATGATAAAGACCAATCAAGTTCTATCTGATCGGATGGCTACCGTAGTTTCACTGGGTTAAAGTGCACGATGGTTACCATTTGCGAAATAGCGAAAGGAATTTTAGCCCGTTGTCGGATGAGGAAAAGTCAAAAGGTAAAAGCAGTGCAAGTTCTATCTGATCGGATGGTTGGCATGACTTCACTAGATGAACATGCAAGGATTTTATGCTCTACGAAATAGCAAAAGAGTGAAAAGAAAAAATACTCAAGATAGTTTTGACCTGTTGGAGCCAAATTTTTGAATTCTTTCATGAATTCAATTATGAAGGGACGATTGAAGCATGCGACATTAAGGGACGGCTGAAGCATGCCATGTTAATGTCACAGTTAAGAAGCCCAATTGCCATATATACTCTCACATCAATTGAATGAAGGTATCATTTCAAAGAAGTTGTTGCAGAGAAAGTTGGTGTAGAGCAGAATTCTTCAAGCCGAAATCAGGTTTTCTTGTTCTTTGCTTACCCATTGCTTGAAAATTGTTGAATTGTGGTTTTGTTCTGTTAAAGAACTACTTTGATTGATACTTGGCATAGTTGCATACTTTCAAAATGGCACCCAGATGGGAATTGATAGGAAAGGTGAAATATCAGGACAAAAACATTTGTGATGACTTTCTAGAGTAGTTAACCATGTCAACTAATGTCGAGGCTAGGGCCAAAGATTTAGTACCAAAAAACCCTCATTTGAAAATTGGGGATGGCCTGTATGAAAAAGAAAATTGGTTAAGGGACCCCGAAATAGGGATATCAGGTCTAAGTCTTTTTAAAGTTGGTTTTGGTCAAAGACATGCCCCCGCCCCTTTGAATAGCATCTGGGAACTGGATGTGGGGACGCTTGTGGTTCCTGGTGTGTTCATGGATGTAGATTTGTTGACCCTGATCGTACAAAATTATGACCTTGCTGCCAGATGTATCAGAAATATAAAGGGATCAGCCCTAGTTGAAATCAAAGATGATGAGTTTAGAAATGTTTTCAAGCTTAGTGAAGCTTCAAATTATCTTGAGTCTATTGATTTTGAAGCATTAGCTCAAGTCTACAATGCACAAAGAGATCATCTTAGGAGTGGCCCATTGAGAGAATTCTTTGTTAAAATAGGAGGGTTAACAATTGTAGGCCCCAGTACAATGGAACCATTTTCCCTGAATTTGTTTACTTTAAGAGCTAAGGGTATGTATTGGACACTATGTCAGATCTTTGGAGAAGATGTCAAGAAACATATGCCAACCCATTATATGTTGATGATTGCCCAAATTATAAACCCTTCCCTGGCAATAACATTTGATTTTTCTGCATACCTCACTGATGCTATTCATGTAGGGCTTGTAGGGATTAAAAATGGTAAGGTGGATAGGCCATTTGGATGGTACTCCCTATTAATGCACATTTTTTTGTTCAAAGGTGCTGATTATTTTGCAAAAGATATGGATTTGGTCAAGGTTAAATATAAAGAGGAGATGCCTATGCAACTTTGGAGCATTGTTCTATCTTGGGATAGAGAGGATGCTAGTTTTCTAAAGTTTGATAGATGCTTTGCATCTAAGATTAGAGTTCTTTTATGTGCAGAAAACCCTAGGATTCCTAAGGCTCTTTTGGAATTCCTTAAGCCTAAAGAGTTTGCAGAAGATATCAAGATTTTTCACAACTGGGGAGACATGTATTTGTACCCTATTTCTACTATTTTTAGAGTATATGGCTTCAGAGGAACCTCCTATCTACTACCCTATCAGGTCCCATTGAAGATAGGGATTGCAGAAGTGTTGAGACAGTTTGGAGGAGTACAAGAGGCCGAGCTAACCAATAGGGGTAAAGGGACCATTTTCCCAACTGTTACCATGGCCCATCATTTTGTAATTACCAAAGGTGGCTAGAAATACTTTGAAGAATTCTTTAAGCCATATATGTTGTCAACTGCAGTTTCAAGGTGTGCAGACCCTGAGGATTTCTTCAATGGAATGTTCAAAAAGAGGGCAGTATGTAAAGTAGTAGGCCTCACCAATTTCAACTTCTTGAAGATTTAATTAGAAATGAATTCAGCTTAGTTGAGCAGGAATTAAGAAAGGAGAAGTGGGTTGCATACAAAAGAGGACTTGATTTTATTCATCAATTTGATTCTAGCTATGACCCTCTTTCTAGTTTTACCCCTTTTGAAGAGAAGGTTAAATTCTTAATTCTTTATTTTGAAGACCTAATGCAAACCCTAAAAGAAAAAAGGGAGGCTATAATGCAAAATGATCCTAATAGGGCTAAATTGTGTTAGGGATCCCATAGATACTGAGAGGGGGGGGGGTGTGAATCAATATCTAACCAATAATTAGTATTTCTTAATTTAAAACATGCAAAACATAATTTTACAGTGTACCGATATGCAAGAAATAATGCAATAAACAGAATCAAGAACATCCACATGAAAAGCACACCATAACACAAGATTTTAATGAGGAAACCCGGTGTGGGAAAAAACTCGGTGGGACTTGTGACCCACAATATTCACTCACTGGCCAATAAGAGAATATTACTTACAATAGGGGTCTGCACATGCAGGAAGGCTAACTACCTAGAGCTCACTGCTCAATGGGAAGTCTCACTGACTTACAATAAGGATTATACAAATCCAATATCTTGTACTTCTTTACAATAGCATCTTCAATGCCTAATTCAGTACCGGTTCCTGCTCTGTTCTTTACATATACCCCTTGACCTATATTTTGCACAATAGGTCTACCTAATATTTTCCTATATGCTTCTACTCTCTCATCACAAATGTCTATAATGATCTCTTTTATATGTAAGAGTCATTTTACAATTTGCCAAGTCGGCTTATACATTTTTACAATAATAAACAAAATATAATATAACAAAATCTTGTCAGCCTCTGTGCCAGTATACTTCCATTCTTCTATGCCGGTGTCGGTAAACTGAGTGCTAGTGTAGAGTGTGACCTACTGATGCCGGTATAATTCCTTTGCCGGTGCCATGAGATTGCAAGGTTGCCATCAATGAAAAAACCTTGAAACACATACAATGTCTCATTGGAGTGTGCATATGCCAACAAATTGGTCTTAGCTAAGCCTGCCTTTGCTAAGGCTATCCCACATGGTAATTATATGATGCATAAAAAATCTAAATATATTGTGATGATGCCAGTGACAAGTGAGCCTTCCACTTCAATAGGAAAAAGGGCCATTGAAGATGTCATTGATACTCAAGATTCCCCTAAAAGGCAAAGAGTAGGGAAGGAAGTTGAAACTGATGAGCCTCAATTCTCTCCATCTCAATCCCCTATTCACATAGGAGCTGAGCAAGCAGTGGCTAAACAATTGCTACAGTTAGGGAGTCTTGGTGAAATTGCATACAACTATGATGAGACCCAATAGGGAATGCTGGAAGAGCCACCTAGTGCTGAAATGAATATAACTGATGGTGAGCTAAAGGGAAAGGAATTAGACCTCACTATCAAACAAGCTAGTGAAGAGTTTCTAGCTGACAGCAATTTTGTCACAACAGGGGCTTTCATGTAATTTTTATGGAAACAAAACATTGAACAACTCAAGGATAGATGTGAAAAGAGAATGAGTGAGCAGCCTCACAAAGATACAAATTCAATGGAAGAAGAGGTTAAATAAGAAATGATGGCTGAATTCAAAGCTATCACTCTTGAAGTTGGAAGATAGATGGTGTCAAAGGCTGGTGTTCTAATCCTCCCTGAATGGGATATAGCAGATGCATTGGTTCTTGAAGAAGTTAGAAAAGAAACCAAGCCAATGAAGGGAGTGACATTTAGCAAAGATAATGCTTCTCTGGTTATGTGGTCCCTCAAGAGGGATGAAAGTAGAAGAAGCAAAGATACCTCAGGATCTAATCTTCTGGGAGGTATGATAGTAAAAAGAGTCTAGGATACAGGGGTGGTTGAAGCTGTTAGTACAGTCTTAGAAACTGCAAAGTTTAATGTGGCAGTAGCAGAGAAAGAAGCAAAGGAAAAATATGGTCTTCAAGTCAAGTTGGAGACAATTTTAAAGGCTTATAATGAAGCCAAAAAGGAGGTAGCCAACAGGGATACTATTATTGCTAGACTTCAGAGTCAGTTGGTAGGACAACACCAAGGAGGTGAGTCCTCTACCCTGATGATCTCTTCTTCCCCAGCAAGACCTCCACCTACCAGTCCTATTATAGAACTCCCCCCTTCTCCTATGCCTTCTAGTTTTCAACCAACTGAGAATTTTCAACATGAGTTGGAAAAAATGAAACAGGCTCAAGCCTTGTTTGCAAGTAAGTATGAAGAGAAGGTAAAGGCCACCATTTTGAGTTTTGCTAATATAGTAGAGGCCCCCACTGTGCACACTAATATGAAAAGAAATTTAGACACTCTGTGTGAGTTAAATGAGGACAAGGCTATTTTAGAGCCTATTTTTAATAAGTGGATGCCAAGAGAAGTGGATTTAGAACTTATGTGTGCATCCTATGATGAAGCAAGATTTGATGTTACTATCAAATCCACATGTGAGTTGGTAAAAGGTTTGAACAAGTTAGCAGAAGGAAGAGCCAATGTAGAGAGGAAAACTAACTTGTACAGGAAAGAATATACTGAGCATAAATTTGAATTACTTCCTGGGGGTTTTGTCAGCCAAAATTAGTTGAAGGACAAATAGGTATGGCTTGATGAGCTGGGAGCTAATTTGTCTTTGAGGGTAAATGAAATTGTTAACAAAGATGACACCTCACTATTTGTTAAAACAATTGAGGAGATAGAAAAGATAAAATCTCATTACAATTTTTTGGAATCAGAGGTGAGGAAAATAAGAAACTCTTGGAAAAGGTTACTTAAGTTAGAGAAAAAGATTGTTGGCTACTCATGGCCTACTGATGATGTGTTCCAAAAGTGGACCAAAAGGTATGTGGTGCAAGAGGAATATGCTCCAGAACAGTTGGAAGATGCTTCGGGATAGTTAGAAGATGTTGCAGAAGAGTTACCAACCGAAAAGGCCATTGAGACAGAAAAAGACTTGTAACTGCTTCTTGAAAGAAGCTATGGTTGTAACTAATTTTCCTTAGGGATGTCCAAAGCTTGTATGCATCCATAATGTTATAAATGGATACTAGGATAGAGGAAAAATGATCACAAGAATTTGTAAAGAAACTCTACAGAAATTTATCTGCGTTTTTTCTAGTGTTTCACAGAAAACTATCTAAGTTTTGTAAGATTTTCCAAATTGAATATAAATATGTAGACCATTAACTTTGAGCCTAAAATTTGTGTTGTCTTCTAGTATGCTTTCAAATATTTTACTGGTTTCATTTGGGTAATTTAGGGTTATTTCAATTGAACAACGAAGAAAGGCATTGGTCATCTATAGAATACAATTCATCAGTTCACATTTCATTTTAAAGCAATAGGAGTAGCTGAGTAGGAAATATAGAGTAGACTATAAATAGTGTATATACATAAATTTCAAGTACAGAAATCGAATAATTTCTACAACAACAATCTTGAACTCATCTGATATATCTCCATCCGGGCAATTTATGCCATTCTGAGATGCATTAGGTTAGTCTTAGTCACTAGAACACAATTTTCAACATGCTTTAGGAGTTGTCCTCCTTACAAATAGTGCAACATTAAAAAGGTATTATCAAAGCTACAACCACAATTCAAAGAGGAATCTTACAAAGATAGGACAAAGCTAGGTACAGTCATAAGTCAAGGCAAATTCATAGTTGAAACTCAATCCAAAATAGTGAAGAAGTGCAACAAATGACATGAGAAGTCTAAAGAAGTATTATATCAATCATGAGTCAAGGATTAATGAAGAGATTTTTTGCATCCATGATACAATCCTTAAAAGCATCCATGATACAATCTCAAACACACTTTTTACCGTTCTCTTGGTGATTTTGCCCAATTGTGTATGTTTAGCTTATGTATGAAAATGCCATTTTACAGCTTTCCACCGACCATGTATTTGAGATGTCTTTGATTTAGATATGGCATGAGCTTAGTTGTAGAGTGAGACTAGGGAGTTGGACCATCTCAACCATGGTGCGCTTGCATATGTATATAGTTTTATGTATTCATTAAAGATTTTCATTTAATTTTAATCAACTAAAGAGCAATATTCATGACTTACAAGTAATAAAAAAACTTACAAGGATGAGGCATATTCATAACTTTTGCAGTCCTACCTTGGATATCAACACTAGAAACAACTCATATTGTTCGTGTACAGACAAGACAATATGGGAGTTCATTATACCTAGCAACTTGTGGTGTTGTTGTTTGTCTTGGCTCCACTTGCACCCTGCAATTAAGATTCAATATACATTATTCAATAAGATTAACTGTGCAAACATAATGAAATATTGAAAAGTGTGTTACCTTGTTGAGCTTCGCTTGGTTTCGAGAATAGTTTAATATTTTCTACTTAATAGGGCCAACCATGTGAAGGTGGAAGCTCATTTGGCCCCTCCCCCCCCCCTTAAAATCACTCTAAATTCCCCATTAACATCTTATAACATTCATTCATTAATTATTTCTACCATTAATAAAATATAGCTTTCATTCATTAATATCACATAACGTTCATTAACACATAACATTGATTAACATTAATTAGCATGCAACATTCATCAATATTAATTAACACATATCATCCAGAACCATTAATTAGCACATAATTACATTTACTAACACATAAAAATCAGTCATTATCAAATTAGTTAGATTACAATCATTTCTTTCTTTGGTTTTTCTTTGAAGCTATGAAAAGACTAAGTGGAACATTGGTTTCTTCATCATTTCCCCCCTCTGCAGATATTTTGCTAACTGCTCATGATATCAATGTATGCCTAGTCCTATACTGAGGACGAGGACACTGAAGCGAAGGGGGGTCCTCTGCAACAACAAAGAAATGGGTCAAATTCAAAAAAAAAAATATTATTGTTACAAGTATTTCATTAATTTAGAGAACATAATTGTTATGCTCTTTACCTGATGGGGCCACATCATTTTGTGTAGCCTCAACCTCAACATGTTGAACACCCTCTAGATCATCTGGAGTTGAAATACTAAAGGTTACATTAATGCTGAACACCAATTGCAATTATATGTGTTTAAAGCAATAACAGTGGTCCTCTTTACCTGAGTGGGCAACATCACATTCTTGAGGTTGTGTACCCAAATCATGCTCCACTTTCTCACCACTGACTACATGCTCTAAAATATTAACAAAAAAGGTTACATTAATTACTACTCTAATTACAAATTAAGATATATATACTTGTATTAATAGCTAAATAAATAAATTTGAATAGAAAATGAATACCTCCACTACTGGGATGCACATTTGGACCTTCATGTGCAGGTGGTGTTTGACAATTAGTAGGCTGCATTCCAATGACATGCACATTGTTATCATTGCTTTCTTATTTAAAATAAATTTAGTCACTTTATGTTGGAACTCAACATCAATTAGATTATTGATAAAGTATTCAATTTGAAACAACTTCCATTTACCATATTTACCTGTGTGATAGATGCACTCAAATGTTGTGTATGCCCACTCAATTCTCATTGTCGATCAACCATGGCTGAATAGCCTTGCTAGTAGGCAATTCTCTTGTCATCTTCTGTGGGCGCTCTATTGAATTCAGAGCCCTGCATTTTTGCTTGGTACCATGAATTTTGCTTGCATTGTTTGATAAAAAAAAATGTTTGCAATTTATTAATATTTTGATGCAATGTTTTGTTTACATGAGATACTTACAATTCGTGCAGCAAGTTTCATGTAACCACCAGAGTCGAGTTTGTGTTACCTATGCTTTTCTTGCCTTGCCTTGGTTGCCTTTGACATGTCACTCAGTCTATAAAAAGTTTGAAATATGTTAGATTATATAAATATAAAGAGTAATTAATTAGTACATAATTACATTCTTAATAGTATCCCATACCTTCTTCTGGCGTCTAGTGGTGTATTTCCTTTTTTCCTTTCAATTCTCTCCTTGGCATCCAATATCAGGTCCTTCCACTCCCTCTCTGGAATCATGGGGGGACGCTTGTACTTTAGGTTCCTCTCCAAATGGGTCCTGTATTGGTCCCTCACATACTTTAGATATGTGCCAACTTTTTCAAGGAGCTTGGTTTTGTCAAAGGTGTCATTTCCAAACCACTCAACCATTTGGTTTGTCAATTCATCTTTTAAACTTTTTGCTTGGTCATTCCACCTTTTAAGGAAAAAACAAACCTGTTAGATTCAGAAATGAACTAAATCTACATTTATTACACTTCAAGAAATGGATCAAAGGAAAACTATTCTAGCAATGATATGAAATCAAAAGTGGATAAGGGTTAGTTCACATATGATGTACCACCTTTTACGTATGGTGGGCCCAAATATCTGCAATGCAATGTCACTAAGATGTTTATAGAAAATATCATTGCCTGCAAAAAATTCATGGGATCATTAGTCCAAAACGAGTGATCATAAAGTAAATTACAATTAGAGTATATATAATAATAATTTTAAAGTACCTGAAACCTTTTATATCTTTAAGGGAAGCATTTCTTCATCGCTCACCACCAATGTGGCCTGCAATGTTCCCATACTAGCAATATGAGAAGATCTAGGAAATGATGGTATGTTATCAGCAGTAGTCACCTTTGGCACATCCTTATGTGCATGTCCTCCTGCAAAAAATGAATCCACTATGAAATGGCATTAGAATTCAAGGAAGAATGCTTGAAGGTAAATAAACACATGATAGAAGATAGAGCAAAAGAGGGATCTACCAATAGTGGGCGGGCCAATATGACATGCACTAGAGGATGTTTGCATGCTACATGTTGCCGACATTGCACTTGGCAATATAGGTGAGGGTGACATCTGATGAGGCGGTGGCGACATTTGCATAGTAACATTGACAACACCTACAGAATAATACATTAAATATATGAAAAGTGCAAGAATTGTAAACAAGGATGAACCTTTATTTTGAAAATTGATAGTATCAAGTATGATGTGTTTTGGGTACTCAAAGTGATAAGCCAAGTAAGTGATAATACAAGAAAATCGTCCCCACCTGAAGATCCTGCAACACCCTGATCGTGGGAATGACTTTCATGAGGGCGGATAAATTGTTGTAAAAACAATACATACATATTTTAGTTAATGACATAAAAGAGAATAAAATATAAACCATTATTGAACTTTTGTTATAATTAAAGCTTTCATTACTACTTACTTGCAAGTTTTTTGCTATCTTAAACAATAATTCCACCCTCTGTCGTATCTCATCAGTGGTAGGATGCACGGCTGCCAAAGCAACAATCTCTTTTCTAATTTTTATAAGAGGCATTTTAAATAATTTCACAAGGTTTGTGGGATCTTCAGGGTCATCATTTCTTAACCCTAATGATTCCACATCCATAGAAAGGTGCTCAGGTACTGCAACTCCCTTTTCCCTTTCCCCGAACATTCGTTTGTGTCAAGAATATCATTAATTACAAAATTAGTATAAATCACTAAAAAAAAGAACATAATAATGTAACAGTTTGCTTCTATCTAATTTGTACAATTACAATGAGGTTTACCTACTCGGTACAAGTGTCGCAAGCTACATCTCTATTTGCGATATGTGATGGATCCATGTTGGCCTATGACAAAGAAAAAGTATAAAAAATGTTAGCGAAATTACATAGTACACAACATGAACAACATGAACTTTGTAGACAAAAAGAGTATTAAATAATAAAAAGATGTTGTCATCAAAATCATTGTAAATTTTTTATTTCCTTACCTTTACTTTATGTAGACTATGTAGGATCCTCAACTAAATGGTTGATGATGTATGTAGTCAATGACCTATTCCCAACAAGGGTGACAACATCACACAGGGACTATACCTAAAATCAACACCATCAATTGAGCATCATAAGCATTACTACATTTGTAAGTTGATAAAAAATAAATACATACGTATCATAAGCATCAAAAGCATCACATGATGTGTCATCATATATGTAATTGAGCATCACAATTAGCATCAGATATCATGTGTCATCATAAACATGTAATCCATCACATATGTATCATAAATCACCATCCATCACATAGGTAATAAACAATCACCAACATAATAATAATAATAATAATAATAATAATAATAATAATAATCATCATCATCATCATCATCATCATCATCATCATCATCATCATCATCATCATCATCATCTTCATTGTCGTCGTTGTCGTCGTCGTCCTCATCATTTTCATCGTCATCATCATCATCGTCTTCACCATCATCATCACCATCACCATCACCACCATCACCATCACCATCACCATCACCATCACCATCACCATCACCATCACCATCATCATCATCATCATCCTCTTCTTCTTCTTCTTGTTCTTCTTCATTGTCATTGAGAAACTATCGATCATGATCATCATCCACTTAATCTTCTACTTTTTTGGTATCTTCTTCTTCTATATCTTCTTCTTCCATCACATTATACTTTATTGGCCTTCCTCTTGGATCATGTCTAACAACAAATGACCAACCCAGTTTATGTGGAACCTCCGAGTAAAATACTTGCTCACATTGGCTTGGAAGAACATAGGGCTCATCCCCAATTGGTTCAAATGACCTTGTATTTAGCATTATAAAACCATTATCATGTTCAATAACAGTTCTATTAGGATCATTTTTATTCAGTCGGAGCCCGTGCCATTTGACGATGAATAAAACTAATTTGAACAAATTAAAGTCACACTCAAGTATATCATCCAAAATGCCATAGTATTGATTTTGAGAATGTTAAGGATGAATGTCATTTCTCGATGAAATATTTGTCACCTCAAAGGCTACAGTGATGCCAGAATCACAAGTTTTCTTTGTGTCATCCAACTTTTTTATGCAGAATTTATGACCATTGTAGCACATAGCATTGTGGTGTTTGACCTGTGATATTTCAAACATGTAAAATTTATTGCATTGTGAGTTGATAAACATATGGGTAATTAATAAATTTATACGTACCTATTTATCTCTTAAACCATATTCTAAATCAATTTCCCTTTGTGTAACATTGGAATCTCCATTACGATGTGCTTCTTTAACCAATGAAGCCACACCTTCCCATGTTAATGTGCGTCCAGAATGTTGACAACATTCAATCCATACTATCATCCAATCAAGATTGCTTGCAATATACAAATGTAGTTCATCCCACTCTCGACCAACTGTACAAAAAATAAATAGACATCTTACAATCGATTTATTTTGAAGATTAATAATTAATTAAATACAATAACATCTTATAATTACCTCTCACTTTCCTCAATCTACCTTTCTCCGTCAAGTACTCCCCTTCGAATTTGTTAATGGTGTTGGGATCCCAAATGCGATCCATGTGGATCTTTGTTGCAAAATTAGGAAGATATTCAGAAATGTACACCATAGTTTGCTATACCATATATCCCTCCACCATAGAACCCTCAGGATGTGCTCTTTGTCGAACCAAAGCCTTCAAAAATTTCAAGTGCCTCTCAACCATCCACATTGATGTAGTGTGTACAGGTCCACACAATTCAATCTCCTCAACTTGGTGTATGAGATAGTGTTCTTGTGCATTGAAAAAAACTGGAGGTAGACACTTTTACATTTCACACATTAAATGAGGAATTTTTCTCTTCCAATATTTTATATCATCTTTATGGATTTCTTTGCATGACAACCACCTACAAGGTATTCAAGACGCAAAAAAATATATTACATAACAATTAAAACAAATTGCAAATATAATATCTATACAACAAACTAAACAAATATCACTACTTACCTCATGTATTTTCCAAGATCATATATAACTTGCTTGACATTATTGTCGAAGTCGTCTAGGAGAGATAGAGGTAGAACATACTGCAACAATTATAAAATTATCTTTTCATTTTTTTGTAACATAATGAAAAGTACACGTACGCAAGGTACCTAAATACATACTAAAAACATAAGAACATGAATTACCTTAATGAAGGTATGCCAATCATGTGTTTTCATCCTTGGCCCAAATTCACTTTTCTTTGATATGAGATTGTTTATGTTTGCAGCAAATCCTATGGGAAATCAAATTTTTTGTATGACTTATTTTATAGCATTGCTTTGCTGGTCCGTTAATAACCAAGGAAGCTCACTTATATTAATCTAGTCTCCATGGCTATTTGATTGACTGACATTTATCATTGCATGAGTGGAATCCTGAATGTCACTACATATTTTGATAATTTTTTCTTTGTCACACCTTCCATCCAATAGTTTCCATACTGTCTCTGTTATATTCTTTCCAATATGCATACTATCAAACAAATGAACAATTTGTAACTTCTCGTAGTAGGGAAACCTACTAAATTGTCGGAGATAACTTTTTATTCCCTTAGGAAGGTGGTCATTTATGCCTTTATGACCTTCATGATCATCAATCACATCATCAGTAAACAAAACAAAATAGAAAAGATGTTTTATGACAAACCAATAGATGGAATGGCATTACCTTGACGATTAATTCTATTATATTCCAACTTCCATAGGTGAGGTGTCATTCTTCGTGGCTTTGATGTATTCTCTTCTTTCCCATTGAAAAGATGTTTTTCAGTATTTTGATACTTATGATTTTTGTGGAGAAAGTGCCTATACTCATCAAACACCTACTTTTGTAAACTTTTTGAATGACAAGATTTCATCTTTGAACCACAAACAGGACATGCAAATTTTCCCTTTGTTTGAAGATCTACAAGATAATGTATAATTGGATTAAATATGATAATTTTTTGAATTATAATGTTCATGCACAACTTAAACACTATAACATACCACAAAAATGTGTTAGCCCCAAGGCATCATGTATTGTCCATAGAAGCATCGCATGGAATTGAAATTGTCTTTGTCCTATTGGTCTAAAGATGTCATACATATTGACACCATTCCATAACTCCAACCACTCATTGATAATAGGCTCGATATATACATTCATATCTTTAACTTGATACTTACCTAATCGAATGAACAAAAACATTACATAATTATTATGACCATTTTACTGTAATATTTATAATTAAATTTAGACGACTATATTTAAATGATAAAATACCTAGAACAATCATTGCCAACATTATGTGCTCCCTCTTTATTGACATCCATGGAGGAATGTTATTGTTTATAACAAAAACAGGCCACACTGAGTAAACAGATCTCATCTCTCCAAATGGATTGACACCGTCTGCTGCCAATGAAAGCCTGAGATTACGAGGTTCTTCTTTAAAGTGTGGCCACTTTTCCTCTATGTCCATAAATGCCAAACCATCCGCAGGCATTAAAATAATGTCATCTCAACTTCTATTGCATGCATGATAATCCATAAATTGTGCCAAGCTAGTGCACTTGAATAATCGTTTCATACGTGGAATAATGGGAATATACCAAAGAACCTTGTGAGGAACCTCTTTTATTATTTGATCTATTCAATATCTACTTATATGAAATTTAGGGAATTCAGTTCGAAATTCATGTTGTTTATGATATATAATATGATCATTGGGACAAGCATCTATTGCTTGATACTCCATTCCAATATCTTTCATAACAGCAAATAATTCTCAGTAGGAGCGAGGTAGAATATTTGATGGTGGTAACAAAAAATTACCTATAAATCTATAGCAAAAAAATATAATTTGTTATAATAAAGAATATTAATGGTACAACATGATTTACAATTTAATATGACATACATGACATGCCTTAACATACGTGACATTGTTATGTTGGATAAACCATTCATAACCTTCAAGTTCACCAAGAACAATGCAATGGAGAGAAGGGTTGCCTGCAAGCCTTTGTAAAGGGCCTCAGATGCCTTCTCAAGTAGAGGGACACCATGAAAAACATCAAGGTCATCTTCATCATCATGATCAGTTGCGCGAGCACTAAATGAGTCATGGATCAATGTATTTGTACCATCATCTTCAATTGTGTTTTCTGGCTCATGATCATCATCTTCCATGGGATCATTATCTTCAGCTTTGATATTCACACCTCCATGTTTGTCCACTTCAAAAACCATATTCTCAGGGTTGTGTTGATCCATACCATGTGCTCTGGGGTGCTTGACCTATATAAAATTGATAAACCTAAATAAACCATGATCATGATCTCATCATCACGTGATTTATTATGTATATAAATTGTCAAAATGATATAATGAAAAAATTACCAGTGGATGATAATCATGTCCACCTTCAATGTGACCATGCAGCCTACAATGTTTCTTCGTTGTTTTGATTATAAGTCTTCTATTAGTTAACCCCTTACAAATTTTGCACGGACAATAACATTTTCCATCACCTTTTCTTTTCAAGTTAGACCACAATCTAGCAATTGTCTCCTTATTTTGTTGTTTGTTGATATTGTCTGACATGGTCTTTCTTCACAGGCAAGAAAATAGAAATTATCATCATTGAACAAAGCATCTTATTGAATTTAGATTTCTAGTTTGGTTATTTTGCATATAAGCTCGCCCAAATATTTTACAGTTATTTTTCATCAAGATTCCCTCAGGAGCTGGTAGATCCTGCTTCCATACTTTAATTCTATTTTCTCAAAGGACAATCCTAAAAATCCATGCATTGCAAATAACTTTTTACACCTTTGTTGGTTGTGGTGGCATCACAGAGAGTTTACATCAATAAATGAAGAACATGCCAATGCTTTTAATGCAGTAGTAGAAGTCTATCTCTTATTCAATATCTCTAGTGAAACCCCCATGATCTTTTGTTGGAGTAGAATTTGTTATATTCTAGAAAGGGTCTTGTCTTTTGTTGATGTGATATTAATCTACCTCAAGAAATAACTATTCTTTTCTCCAACAAGAAGTGGAACTAAATGAAGATCTAGCACCATGAAATGAATCCTCAAAAGGATTACTATAGTTAGTTTTGGTAGATAATGATCTGGGTAAAATACTAATGTGGCTTTAGGAAACATTATGTACTAGCTTAGCATACTCTAACAACTTTGGTGTGACATGCTACATCCAATTAAGTCTTCGTCAGTATCTCTATTGTGTTTATGGATTGGGATTCAATGTACTCTTTTTATACACAGATTTTACTTTCAACTAAGGAGGTTTGTATGTACTTACTTGTCTTTCAATTGTATTCCTATTTCAAGAATTTCTTCTATCAACAAATCATTTGTTGTAATTTGTACAAGTGGAAGCTTGAACATGCCTTCCATGCTAGCCTTGTTGATATGTTCAAAACCATCTTGTGCAACAAATCTTTAGAACTCCACTATTTCATTGAGGAGTGAGTAGTAGGGACAATCTAGGACACTTACAGAGGTTTTGCAAGAGAGATAAATAGACCTAAATATTATGGCTTAATAATGATCAATAGGTAAATAGATAAGAAACTCTCAATATCAAAATGAATTTCTCAATTGTCTTTACTAGAAATGGATAGATCTGCTAATAATGGCTTTATGATTGTATGTCAACTTTAGACTCAATCCAAGAAGAGCTAGAACTAATATGCGATATCTAGATTTATGATCTCTATAATATACAATCCCATAATTATGTTTCCACGCATCTATACCACAACACAAACATCATGCTAGTGTTCATCCATAGAAATTGATATCCTAATTATAGAATGTGAAATATGCACATAACTATGAATAAAGATTAAGAAAAACAAAGAAAGATGCTTATTGCAAACATAAATGACTAATGGACAAGAATTGAATTCATTGTAGATAGTTTTGAATGTCAAATTCACTTATTTGTGTGCATTTACTAACTCATGTACTTGTGGCCAACCATTTATCTCTTTCATAAATTAAACACTTATTAATAACAGTAAATGGCTGAGTAATTATGTTTTAGTTGAAATTGAAAATAAAATATTTTATTTCAGGATAGCTCACACTATTCCCTATCATATTTTAGACTCTCGATTTTGTTAGTAGTGGTTTGATGTCTTTGGAGCTGATCATTGCATTTCTTTAGTTACATTTGCTAGCATACTCCTAGCCTATGCCAAAATGGGAGCTTTGGAATAGGGTATGGACATCCATCAAAGCATAAAAGTTAGAGGAATTTTGTCAGATGTAGTTGCAACTGCACAAAATGGATTTGTTGAGAAGGATTTAGAAACTTTCAAGCAAATGCAATCAGCAGGTGTAAAGCCAAATTCCATGACCATTGCTACTATCCTCCCTGCTTGTGCCAAAATGGGAGATTTGGAAACAGTGTATGGACATTCATCAAAGCATAAAGGATAGAGAAATTTTGTCAGATGTTGTAGTTGTAACTGCCTGGTAGACATGTATGCAAAATGTGGAAGCATAGACAAGGCACGTGAACTATTTGATAGAATGCCTAAAAGAAATGTTGTCTTGTGGACTGGAATGATTGTTGGAAATGCACAAAATGGATTTGTTGAAAAGGCTTTAGACACTTTCAAGCAAATGAAATCGAAAGGCATAAAGCCAAATTCCACAACCTTTGCTAGCATGCTCCCTGCCTGTCGAAAAATGGGAGCTTTGGAACAGGGTATGGACATCCATCAAAGCATAAAGGATAGAGGAATTTTGTTAGGTGTTGTACTTGCAAATCCCCTGCTTGACATGAATGCAAAATGTGGAAACATGGACAACGCTCATGAATTGTTTTATATGATGCCGCAAAGAGATGTGATCTCATGTGAACAATCAACACACACATATATGGGAGGAAGGGATTGCTGCTACAAAATTGAACCCTCACTCCTCAATCATAGTTCTATGGTTTTATGAGATTAAACTAGGACAATTAACCACCACATGTATATTTTTTGCAACATGAAATTAAAAACTAGGGCAATTTGAATCTACCTCCTGCGTGGGATTGCCTTCGATGCGGGTTTGATGTTCTTTGCGGTTGAATTTGCCATGGATACCTATGCGAGATTGGAATTCACAAATGAATTCCCCACCTCTTTTTTTATTTTGTAATGGCCGCTGTTGTCAGAATTACGATGAACTCGAGCACTTTTTTGAAAAAAAGAAAATTCTCATTGCTAATGCCTTCTTCATCGAAACCAAATGGGAAATTTCCGTCGAAATTATGATGAATGCGGGCATTTTAAAAAAAAAATCATATTTGGCCACAATATACCTTCTCTATCGGAAACCTCAGTCGAAAATCTAGTCCGAATGTATTAGTGACACCTATTCCTCAGAGTAACATCAAAAATATGAACAATTAGTGTGGAATTTTCCATTTATGCTGAGATTTTGGTTATGTAGAACATCTTTTTTCATACTAACATGGAAAATGTGAAGAATTACTGTGAAAATTTCCATTTTACACTAAGATATATATTGCTGCAAGAATTTATCCAACTTAATTCATTCATGCCTGTAGGACAAAAATTATAAACTTTATGGAAATTCTCTTCAAACCAATTTTTCTAAAGCCACAGGTCATCTTACATTTCTTTATGCTCAACTTTGGATGGATCTCTTTGAAAGAAAATTTAATGGTTTTTTCCTTTTCTTTTTGGATTGTAATTTTAAGATAAAAAGGGAAAAGTTACAACATAGGCATCATGAATTTGTGCTACATCCACCTAGAAGTAGATTTTGGTGCATATGTAGATGAACTTGTTGTTTGGGAGATTTACCAACTTAACCTTGGTTTTCCCTACCATACTTAAAGGTGATCCAAGAAACTAGATCTGAAAGATTCTTGAATCAAACATAGACATGCCAATGATTCTTTATCTTTTGGTGCAATGCTAAAAATATTGGATATTAAATCAATTAGTGTGGGTATTAAATTAACAAATGCTATCACAATCATTGGAACATGCTCAACTAGTGAATATTTTCAATATATGAATGCAAAATATTTGTAACAAAAAGCTTCTTCTCACTGTCATTTTTATTTCTGCTACCTTTTATCTCTGTTTAATTTTGTATTCTCCTCTACCTCTATCCATCAATAATTCCAACATAAAAATTCCAATGGGAGACATAACCGGTAAATAATCTAGTGTAAGGCATCATGTTATTCAGGTGGGCATTCTCACCAAATATAGTTTATTAACTAATTATGAAGGTACTTTGAAAGTAGAAAATCTAAACTATTTTATGAAACAAGTTTGAATAAAAGTGTGACTTTTTTTTCAAGATCTACTATAAAATTCTCATGGTTGGGTGTGGATGTTACTACATTATGGTTACTCTTGGTATCATAACTATCATGGTTGGGTGTGGATGTTACTACATTGTGGTTACTCTTGGTATCATAACTAATTTGGTCCTATAGATATTACAAAAATCTATTTCATTTCATTTAGCCATGTTGATGTCATGTGCTAAGATGGCATTGAAGTAACTACCCACATGTTATGAATTTTGTTTTTGTTGATGACTCATTTGTATGTTGCATCACAATTTGACTCCATGTACCCCATATCTACTTTCATAGTGACACTTAAAAGCATGTAACAACAACAACTCCATGGACCCATCATCAAATACACACTATGATAATCAAGCTTTTAATTTAATTTGAGTCATGTGAAGAGAGTTAAATTTGCATGATAAACCTATATGTGAGTTAAGACTATAAATTGTATTAATACTTACATATTAGTATGAATAATTGAATCATTGACAAAATAAAACATATTATAAAAGAGTTTTACATCAATTGAGATGAACCAAAATAAATAACTTATAACAGAGTTTCAAGAGAAGTGTCAATAAAAAACAAGTGCTTGTAAAATAAATTCATTACATTGGCCACAAAGGATATGAAAGAATTAGATAGTGCAAAGCCATAAAAAGTACCCAAGTTTATTAAAAATGAAGTGGTCACAAGGACCTTTTTAGCAATACTTTAGAGAAATAGAAATTTGGTTAGACATGGTACATCAACATTCGATATGCAATTTAAACTATGGGTAAATATACGCATTTAATCAAAATATGTTTTGATAAAAATAACATCTTGTCCAGTTTGTTGATCCCATTCACAAGTTTTCCATGCTATAATAAGATTGTCAAGAATAAAACTTCCAACAATAAAACCATTTTGCTCAGTTCTAAAAATTCCTTGCATAATAGACTTAATCTATATTGCCAAAGCCTTAGCAATGATTTTATAAGAAGTATTAAGAAGAGTAATAGGCCACCAACTAGAAATAGTATCCTCTCTTTTTCCTTTGGTGAGAAGATTGATTATGCCCCCATTAATAATAGATCCTAAAGATCCTTTCTTAAAGGCCTCTAAGTATAAGCAGTTAAATGCATCCTTAATATGCTACCACATAGCCTGGTAGAATTCGATAGGAAGCCCATCGCTGCGTGGACTTTTTCTAGGGGCAATAGAGAAGAGAACATTTTCTATCTCCTCCAAAGAAAGGATTCTATCTAGATAATGGTTGTATTTAGGATCTATTTTGTTAGGAATATAATCCTTAACCATGTCTTCAAGGGTTTGTTGAATGTCTTGCCATTGATAATGCTTGAAAAAAATTTCAAAAAAGAATTTGAAAAGTTGACAAATATCTGAAGGATCATGGTGAAGAACATCAAATTCATCTCTAATAGCACCAATGTTTTTCTTCTTGTGTTTATAATTCAGATAATTAAAAAAATACTTGGTGCCCCTATTTCCTTCTTTTATCCAATGTAGCCTAGCCTTGAATTTAGCCCCTTGTCCTTTGTAACAATCAATTTTGTGTAGACGAGCTTCAATAATTGAAAAGGAGGTTTGAATCCTACTGTTATTAGGATCTTCATTGAGGAGTTTCTTTTCATGAACAAGTTTGCCTTGAAGAGATTTTTCCTTTTGTTTATGTTGTCGAGCCATTTGTTTACCAAATGAGCATAAGAAAGAGGTTCATTGAGAAATTGCAGTGCACCACCAATTAATCCATGAACCTTCTTTGTGTGGCTTAGGAAGAGAATTCCAAATCTCCTCAAGGGAAGCTAAACAAACAGGGTTTTTTAAGTGGGAAACATTGAGCTTGAAGGGGAGAGAATTTTCAATATTAAGATTTGGAGACAAGATAATGCTGAAAACAATAGGGTAATGATCAGATAGGGTAGTAGAGAAGTCCACATTAACACATAAACCCAATTCATCATAAACCAATGACAACGTCGGAGAGATATAAAATCTATCCAATCAGCTTAGTTTTCTATCACCTCCCATTTTGCAATTAGACCAAGTATACCAACTTTTGGAGTGGCTAGAGAGTTTATCATGATTAGGATCAATTACTCTAAATGAATTTTGGCAAAATAGCCAACCATTAAATTCATCCTTGCTAAGATTTCAATTTTTTGACCAGCTGCGGTCTTGAGAATGCTCGACCATGTTAAAGTCACCCCCAAGAACCCAATCAACAATTGGTAAATTATTGAATGATGTGCCGATAGAACCAATAGAACAAAGAAATGGTGATCCTTGATGATGTGCCGACCTCTAGCTTTGCTCCTCATTCTTCCAGATGAAGAACAAGATAGACCACCAATGAGCTGGAAATGAAGACTAAAGACACCCATCAGAAGTAGGAGAACAAAGACCTAAGAGAAGCTGCTAAGGCTATAATAATGATGGTTAAGGACGTGGAAGAGTCTATAAAGTTTTTCTCTGAATGTAATTCTGGTCTTTGGTTGCCAGTCTCTCATTGACTTTTTGCTATCTTTTTCATTTGTTGTTGTTTTCTCTACTAGTCTTTTGCATCTTTTCTTTCTATGTCCTATTCTCTCTAGTTTCTTTCATGCTTATCTTCTCGTTATGTAAGTGTGTTTCGGGTCCCTTAAAACCTTATTTTCCTTAATAAAAAAAAATTGGTAAATTATTCTACATCCAATTCTAAAGTTATGTTCGAGCTTTAGTACAATTGGGGGCATAAATAGAACAAAATCAAATGAGTTGTCCATTAATAAAGGTGAGGACCCAAACACAACAATGAGAATGGTCCTCACCCTCATCAATGACATATTTAGAGATCCATGGTGCAACCCCTATAACAACACCACCTTTACCCTCAGTATAAGAGGTATGAAAAATGGTAGCGTCTCTCCAAACACTGCATAAAGAAACTTCAAGTCTTAGGCTACTAAGGTTAACTTCATATAGAAAGATAACATCTGGCTTCCATTTCATAACAACCTCTTTAAATTTAAATTTGTGGTGAGGGAGTGAAATCCCTTTCACATTCCAAGCCTATAGTTCATAATGAGGAGTGAAAGAAGCATCCTTTTGAGTCAACACATTGAACTTATTTTCAAGATTGAGATCACTATATTTAAGGTAGTGGAGGAGGGACTAGAGCTATGATGAGAAGAAGGAGGAGAAATGGCATCACCCATGGATTCAATATCCCTTTTAACAGAGGAAGGGGATCTAGATCTGGGATGAGAAGGGGAAGAAGAATCATGAGGTTGAGGAGAAGAATAGTGAGAGGGGAAGATAGACTCAATGGCAGGGGGATTGGGAAAGGGGGGGAAAAGGAGAGGAGGTAGAGATGAAGGTTGAGGAGAAGGACAAGGAGAAGGAGTGGAAGGTTCTTTCTACTTCTTGATCAATCTCCACCCATCTGACATGAAGACATATTTTAAAAAGGAAGATTGAGGAGATAAATTGGGTGAAGAAGGAAGAGGAGATTGGAAAGAAGCAAGGGGAGGAGTAGTAGGCTAAACAGTGGATGAAGAAACATTCAAAGGGGCTCAAACTGACCTATTCTTTCTGATAGGGCATTCACGAATCGAATGACCTTCTTTCTTGTAGTAAAAACATGCATTGGGTTTGTTTAGATAGACAATTGGCTGATCAATTTCAAAACCTAGTCCAAATAATTTTATATTTTTTGGTAAAGCCTGAGTCAAGTCTATTTCTACATAGGCCCTTGGATGCACCTACAAACTTGCACCAAACAACATGTCCTGATTGGGCCACAATGTTTTTAAAAAATGGCCTGAAAGGTAAGTTGAGATAAGGCATCTCTACCCACATGAGATAATGAGAGTGAGAAGGCCGTTCAGGGTGGAAATTAAAGTGCCAGGCTTGTAAGTAATATATTTGTCCACAAATGATACAAGTACCGTATTGTAAAACTACCTGGGCATGGTCTAAATATTTAAACATACATGAAACGTATCCCTTTCCAAGACCTCATACAAATTCAATCTCCCATCCCCAATTCTCCTAATTCACCCGAGCCCATTTATAAAACTCAGATTCACCAGGAATGCCCTTTAAAAAAAATAAGATAATAGTATGATTTTGATGCTAAAAAATGACATCTACAATATCATCAGGGAACAACATTTCTAGGTTTTTACTAGTATTGAAGGGTGGCTAATCTTCTGGCATCATTTCTTCGGCTCCATCACCCAATTCAACTTCATTCTTTTCAAAGTCGGTTTGAACTACATCACCATTGGCAACTTTAGCATTATTTTCTTCATCTTTTTAATCCGCCTCTAAAATGGAGGGCTCCCCAGCTTGTCTAGCCACTAATTTTAGATGCATGGTGGCGCTAGGGTTTGAGGAGAATGCTCCAAAAGGTCGATGTGCTTTGTTCGCTAGGGATCCTATAATCACATAGCCTTGTTGCTTTCATTGTCAGTTTAGGGATGTTATGTGTCACTTATTTACATTTATGTTTAGATCTTTACTAAAAATATTTTTTGTAGGGAAAATGTTTTTTTACTTGTTTTTATCACTACACATAGTATAGAAGACAATGGTGTTATATTCATGAGACCACCATATTTTGAAGCTTAAATTTTTAAGTTGCACTCCACTATAAAATTCATGGGACTAGCAGCCTTAAAATTTTCTCAAAAAATCTCAACAAGTATAGCTCTATTTTTTAGGAAGCCCCCCTCCATGGGACCCCAACCTTAGGTTGGATCTCGTGGGGGGGGGGGCTTGAAGGATCTAATTTTAAGGAGTGGGAGGTCCCATGAAGTAAAAAAAATAAAATCGTACAATATTAATTGGAATCCTTTCTTGAAAAATAGCAGCCCCTACTTTTTAGGGCTGCAAGTTTAAGTTGGTGGAAAAGGTGGGTGCCTAGAAATTTCCCCACTAGCTTAGGCTTTTTTCTCCACTTTTCAAGTTCTACAAAATTCATGGGACCAACCACTTAAAATAATCCTAAAAAATCTCAACAGCTAATTTTTTTTAGGAAGCCCAACTCCATGAGACCCCAACCTTAACATTTACTTGAGAACTATTTTGTTTTAATAATTTCATTTTTTAGCTTCCAAGAGTTCATTAATATTTTGTTTCAACAATTGTAATGCATTCTTTAACAATCACCTCATTACATCTACCACCTTGTCTCTAGTGTAGATTAGTCTTTAGTTCAATTTTAAAAAACAAATAGTGGTACAATGAGAATATGACATAGGCTATTATATGCACTTTATATGCATTCCTCTCATAACTCACAAAATACAAGATGAAAGAGAAACTCTAGCACACAAAATCAAACCCAATAGTCTAACATTCAAACCATTTTCTTCCTCAAACACATGAATATGTAACATTTAGATCTGAAAGGTGGATGAAAGATTTTTTTTTTGCCATCTTATCATATCTAAATATAGATAATAATACAAGTAGGGAGGATGTGAGACCATAAATGTGACTAAGACATTCATAACAAAAAAAACTCAAAATTATAAAAAACCAAACACTAAACACAATAATCAATCATAATAACATTTAGCCCCTTTTTTTTTTATATGAAAACTCAAACATTCAAATCAACCAAAAATATGTATAAAGGTCAAGAAAGAAACTCAACCGTCAACCCATAAATTAAGAAATCGAATATTTGAAAATAGAAGTTGCAAACCTCGGAGCATATAGTAGACAATGTGTTAGGTAGGTAAACATCAGATGGTAGACAAGCATGTTGGATGGGTTTAAATTTGATGCAAAACAAGAAGCGTGGAGTGCAAGGCAAAGTATATATTTCTTAATCATCGGATACAGAAACGTGGTCAAAAGTGAAAGAAAAATCAACGTCAATGTCCAGAGGTCTGGTATTTTGTGGAAAAGTGATAGAAGAAAAATCGCACGCTGAAAATATGACCTATTCAATGAACATCAACACATCAAAGTCTGATGTTGTGTGGAAAATCTGATAGTACCTTTGCATCATAAAGAAATATTGATTAGAAGAAAATTTGAAAATATTATTATATATTTTCTTAGTTTTTCTATATGTTAATAATTTGTATTTTTGAAGGCCTTAAGGCCATTTTTAGGCCTATCAAGAGACAAAAGAGCATGGCTAGGCATGCTCTTTCAAATTCTCATCTACAACTCTTGGAGACCTTTCTAACGAGTTAAACAGCTCGTGATTTCGAGTCCCGAGCTGAAAGTTATGCTTAGTTGAAGTTAGGATAAAATTTCACATAGTTTTTTAAAATTTTGTAGTTTTTAGATTTTATTATGTAATGGACAAATGTGACTGTTGGACTTTGATTCTCAAGGGGATTTTGTGACCCTTGGAATCTCATGAACTTCTATATGTTGGATTTTCGAATGGAATAGATTACTTTTTGGCTTGCTTCAATTATGTATTATCTTGTTCATCCACAACACCGCAGGTTCTCACTTAGGTGTTATCATCCAAATCCATAATTCGGATCAAATATGACCAAAATTCAATAGGAATTTATCATATATTTAACGTCTTTCTACTAGGCTGACAAGATGATCATATTCATCATGGTCATCTATTTTTTGTTCCACAAATATTTAATTTACCATGGAATTTCCTCTCTTTTCGATCATCGTTTTTCTGCATCGATCTTCAAAGAGTGTTTATTAGACACTCATAAAATGAATTAAATCCATGTGTTTGATATTTGCCCCAATAGTGTTGACGATATGCTAGTCAAATGATTTTTTGTCATTTTTAAATTGTCAGTTTTGTAATGGCTTTCATTAACTATACCATCGCATGCTTTTAAAAATAATAATAACAATTATTTTAAAAATTTAGTAATATAAAATAAATATGTAACATAAATATATAATTTTGTTAATGTAGATGCAAGCCCTAGTTAATATTTTTTGCCAATAGGCAATTCCCTATGGGGTTGCACCCCTACCAAAATTGTCTCACGCCACGAAATCATCACTTCTTGTTACTACCAAATTTTTTCCCGATAGTCTTTCTGTGACAACTCCTATAATGCATGGTTAGGGTTTATAGTCCAGCTATGGTGGACATTGATGTGGTTGCTTGCATGTGGGTTTTGTATCCATCCAGAGGTGTATTACTGGCAAAGACCGCCTAAACCCATCTTCAATCAACTCTTTACTTAGACTGGATCTACTCCATCATATGGTTCAACCGGATCAAGATAAGAATCCACTGCTTAATCTACTGATGAATGAACAGTGTCGACTGCATAACTTGGTATGTAACGTTGTCTGCAATCTTATAATTTGTTCATGGTAGTTTTCTTTTAATTGTATCAATTGGGTTTTTTGGGTTTGTTGTTTAAGAATGGTTGTTTATCGAGGAGCCCTATACCCTGAACCCTTAACCCTTATGGCGGCTGGTTCATATGCAATCCCTACCCTGCTTGTCCTTGAGCCTACCAGTGAACTCCCTATAGATGGCGGTAGGCCAACTATCTATCTCCAATCCAAACTTCTCATTCAGAGCTTCTCATTCAATGGTCAGGTAGTCGATTGAGTGATCGATCGAGAGAACTGATCATTCGGTAGGTGCCCCTCAACCAGTTCCGTGATGATCCCACCTTCGATGTTCAAGAGTCATAAGTCCAACACCCACCCAGGGGGTTCAATTTTGTTGTTATAAGTCTGAACTCTCTCTCCCAGCATTCAAGCTATATATTCTATAGAGTAGGCCCGAGGGAGAGTGTTTCTATGCCCTTACTCTAATTGCTTCGTTACTTAGTGTCCTCCCAAAAGGGACATTACAAAACATAAGTGATTTTGATCTACAATCAAAGCAAGTTCCACCAAATTTCTTCCTTAAAAGAAGAGATCTTGAATAAGATTAAAGAAATATCAGCTAGGATAAGGCAAAGATCAACAAATTTTACCCTGTTCATCGACATTCAAGCAAATTTTGCAACCTTAAACGACATATTTTAAATATCAGCATCATATAGGCATTCATTAACAATCATACCAGGTCAGATCCTACAAATTTTGAAGCATTTTTATCAGAATCGGGTCTAATAGTGGGTAGTGCAGTCCTAAATTAGGGTTGTATGAGGGTTTTAGATTATACAATTTCATTGAACATCATTTATTTCATACTCTTGATCACTGATTTTTTTGTTTTGATTAAGTAAAAGCAGGAATTTGAAAGGTACCCGAACCTTGTACAAGTCAGGAGATCAAAAGAACAAGAAAGAAACATGCCTGATCACTTCAAATGACAAAAAGATCCCACCTAAACAAAAAAGGGATCAACATACATAACATAAAAAACCAAAAATAGACAGCAATAGGATAGCACAACGACAATAAAAAGACAAGAACAAAGACCCTTGCAAAAATAGAGACAAAGACAACTAAATACTTTTCATGATATCCTCGACATGGACAACCATTTGTTTCATGTTGTCCACCGAGGTCTTTAACTCCTCCAGCTCACAACCTTTGATTGCGCCCTTGATCCTTGTATCAGCTCTGGTCCTTTTTTCATGACCCTTCTTGTCCTATTCATCCTTGTCACCATCCTTCTCTACATTGTTCTCAAATCTATTGATCAAGATGTTCATGTTATATGCCAAAGCTTTGAGGATCTAGAAGTTTTGTTCTGCAATCTTCTTAACATTGAGTTCCATTCTGTCGATTCTGCTACCTAGATTGTTCATTGTAGTTACCATCCCTTTCATCTCCTTGTTTTCTTCCATCTCTTTGACCTATTTTTTCGTTGCAATAATTTTACCCACCACACATTCAATTGCTTCCGCATTGTTAATTGCAATTGTTAGTTCCTTAACATGTTTCGCCAGGGATTTCTCTCCAATCGTTACTTTTGTGATGGCCATCATATCTCTCTTCAAGTTGTTAATATCCTTCACCATGGTTCTGATGGTAACCTTTTATATTCTCATTATCACCAATACCACTTTTATCCCCTTTATCCTCCTTTTATAGACCTTGGGTGTTCAAACCCTGAATGTTACCCATCACCAGGTTTTCCTCCCCCTCCTTATCCTAGCCCTCATCCTTCTTGTTCTCCTCAACCTCCTCCTCAGAATCTATCAGAACATGGCTGATGTATTTATCATTTCCCTTTTTAGTGTTCTTCCTCTAGATTTATTTTCCCTTGGCTTTCCCTTTCTTTTTTTGAATAATTTTTTTTTGTTCCTAATTGAAATTCTTAGCATTTTACAATCAATCTCAAGATGAATTTCAGTCAATGGGAAGGTTAGGGTTTAAATTGAGATTCCCCATGAACACTGCCATTATTATGTTGAAGCTTTGGGAAAGAAAAGCACGCCCATCCAAAGTAGCATCCTTACGCACATACAAGCGAGAAGATAATCCTGAGCACTCTGAAATTTGCAAGTCTGAATTCATTGATGATCCTGACAGCCCTCTATACAAATCTGTTGTCAAACTGTACCATGTGCTACTCTTATGGTTTCATCCCCAAGCACTCAACTGCTATAGCAATATGACTTTCTAGGAAATGAGAGTGGAATGTTTGAAATCTCAGAAGTGTTTTTCCAACTTTTCCCTCAACACTTCCTATTCTTCCAGCACCCAAACAACCAAATCACAGGTAATCACATGTTCTAACTCATGTAATGCACATATGCATCTAGTTATTAGCCACATTCTATCCTTCACAAAATGTTTTTATTAATACATTCTTGCCTGCCCAGACATTTCATAAACAAAACACACTTTCATTCAATCAACACTTGAAAACAAACAAACAACTCTAATAAGCTTTGGCATTATTTGAAGATTTTGAAGGTATTTGCATCAATCTTGTGTATCATTTCAATAATTCTATAAATTTAATATAATTAAATGGGTGTAAATAAAATAAATGTTTTGCCTATGGATTCTATTTGCACTGTAATTGAGATGACTTTTTTTAAGTTGAATTTTATGTATGTGTTGTATAATGATATAGTTTAATTTATCTATTAGTTTTATGTTTTGTTCAACTGTACAATACCCAACAGGCATAATTATAGAATCTAACATTAGGTTTTCACCTTGTGCTTTTGATAGGATCTTACTGTGAACAAGAAAAAAACTGATAGTGTTGAAAAAATAAATTTAGTGAGTTTAATTCCCTTTCAATTTTTCCATAATATGTTTTCCTAGATACTAAATCTTACTAACAGTGCTATAATTTTGTATTGTTGTCTATTGGGTTTCAGTTTGTTGGTTTACCATAGTTTGTTGTTTGTTGTGTTTGTCATATAATCTGGGCATGCATAGGTACAATAGAAATAGAGCAAAAGTTTGGCAAATAATACAGATGGTAAAAACATACAAGAAACTCACTTTAATAGAGAATTTATTAGATTTAAGAGATGGATTGGTTCTAATTTTGTGTATCCGATGCTCTCATATGAACTAAACCATACTATATTTTCATCAAATGTTTGCATTAAAACATGATTTTTTTGGGGATTGGTTCTCATTATTTCAAATCATAGTTTAAGCCCACGAATATTAGATCTTCAGGTCATACGCACAACTTAGCACCATGCAATAGCTATGTACATCAGAAGCCAAAGATGACATCCCTTACACTCAAGCCCATTTTGATACAACAAATCAAATACAATATGCAACAAGGTTATTTTTCAGCTTGCCCCTACACACTTTAAAGCTATAATGGGTTATCCCATTCTCTACAAACTGCAAGATAAATTCTCACTAAACAATAAACGCAGAAGCAAACCCATGAACAGGTGCCCATGTTTCACTTGTTAGATGCAGTTTTCTTCACTTTGTAACCCAGAATTCTGATTGCATCTTGCGCAAGAGGAGGCTCCACATTGTGCAAACTAAAGAGCACTGATGAACTATGACGTCAATGATCATGTTAGAACAACAATCTATATAAATTGCTACTTCCAAGTGAAACATGCAATACTTGTTCTTGGTACAATGCTTATACTGCTTCTGACTGTGTGTTATGTTATATTGATGTTGTCAACTATGCTGCCCTTTCAAGCTACCACAAAACTTTAAATATGTCCTACACTCTACATCCTCTCAGGGCTGCCCTGTTATGGGCTATTGGAGCAATAGCATAGAAACAAGCACAAGCATAAATATATCATTCTATTTATTTCACAATGAAGTCAAAGTCATAGTCATAGTCATAGTTAGAAAAACACAAACATTAATTTATATCTCGAATGAGGTTCAAGGATCACAATTGATGACAGTGTTGCTTCTTCTACTCGGTGATGTATAATGTCGTTATTAAAGGCTTGATACATACACATCGTCTATTATGTGTTTTGACATTAATGAATACAACTTTTTGTTGAACTGTCGTATAGTGCAATGAAGTAGTTTGCTCTTGGGTTTGTAGGTAGCATCCTAATCCTCTATCTCATGGATGTACTAACTAAAAATGTAATCCAGCTTATGTAGGACAGGTCCGTCCTTGTGGCTCCATGTCTCCAAATATCTACTATATCTAACTTTGGGGATGGACCTGAGCATTGCAATCGTTATAGAGTTGATCTTTCAGATGGTGTTAACAAGAAAAAGGCATCCTTGCCAAAAAAATATAACAATGACATAGATTCCAAATGACTCATGATTGGCTCCATTCTACAACTAACAAAATATATCTTCCCGAATTCGCATGGCTCCCGATGAGTCAATAAGCCTACTATTTTTCCAACAAAGTTTATATAACCTTTACATTTTACAAAATGCATTGCTTAAAATATTTCATTTTCAATTGTTTAATTGTGTAGGTGGATCTTTATTCTGGACCTAGAGATTATATGTACAACACATGCTACAATTGGAGAACCAATTTTCCTTTGTGTAAAACAGGAAGATGACGTAGTACAAACTACACCTCCTCTATGTGATGCAAGTATAGAGCCAAGCACATCCACAAAATGTAAGGGTTCCAAGTGATAGAGAGCATTGTTTGGGGTCAGGATACCTCAAAACGTGGGCAACACACCTATGACGATAACTCCTCTAAAACATTTGAATCCCTACCAACCAAACTGGACCATCAAGGGTCGTGTCCTAGTGAAAATGGACATCTATCACTATAATACAAGAAAATAAAGTAGCCATATTTTTATCTTTGACATTGTAGACAATGAAGGTACTGAAACACATGTTATGTGTTTCAATGAACTAGCAAAAACTCATTATGATAACATCCAAGTTGGAGTGACATACACATTACCTAGGGGAGCAATCAAGCCAGCCAATAAAATTTACAAAAAACTCAATAGTGGACTAGAAATAACCTTCGTAGATGATTCAAAGGTTACTACCTGCAATGATGACTCTTCTATACCCAAGCACATATACACCTTCACACCTCTTGATCAAGTGGCTACCATAAATAACAACTCAACCATTGATGTTATTGGAATTGTTATTAGTGTTGATCCAAGCTCAATGATATGTAAAAGAGATGGTACAGAGGTTCCTAGGCATACTAAAATGTTCACACTGGACAAGGAATTGTGCATCAGCTTGCTGTACCTACTCCCGCCCCTCAAAGAATGAGAATTAGTGAAATTTGGGCACATGCATCAAATTTAATGCAACCCTTCTATTGCATTATAAAGGCAATGATACAATAGATTAAATCTAAGTCATTTTGCTACCAAGCATGTCCCACCCAATTAAATGGAAAAGCATGTAAGAAATGATTAGATGAGACCGAAGAAGGAACTTGGTGTTGTTTGAAATGTAACATGACCTTGTCTAAATGTAACTATAGATACATCCTCCAAACACACCTGCAGGATCACATAGATACAATATGAGCAGTTGCATTTGATGAAGGGGCAACAGAACTCATGGGCATGTCTGCAGAAAGATTATACATACTTCAATTAGATGACAATGTTGAGCAAAGCACCACAGAGGTCATAAAAAATGTAACGTATAATCAGTTCCTCTTGAACCTAACATGCAGAAATGAAACATACAATAATGAAGAATGGCTGAAGGTTGCCATCACCAATGCAAAGAAGCTAGATTTTGCCTAAGAGAGCAGTATACTTTTGGAAAAAATAAAAGAAATATGTGCTGATACAAGCCTCTAGCATTAAAGCCAACACACAATTGTAAATACAGACAATGAGAATCAACGTACAATTGTAAACAAAGTGAAAATGTAATTTACTGTGTGTGTACGCATGTGTGTACTTATGTGTGTCTCACGATGTGTATGCATTGTAAATTAATAAATCATGAATGCCAATTTGTGATGGGCAAACTTGGAAACTACCTTTTCTCTTGATTACCTATTTTCAAAATCTTGCTAACATTTTTACATGGACTCCAAATGATTTAGGATTGTTTGATCTTTTAAGTTATAAAGCTTAACCAATTGATGCTTTTCCATATGATGCAATGCAACTTTTATTTTTCATACGATGCAATGCAACTATTGTTAATTTGGGAACTTTACTGATAACTTGATTTCAAATGAGACGCATATGCATTGAAAGCTATTTGGAAATGAAACTGTATATGTCCATATAATTTTGAGTTCATGTTGTATATTACAAATGCATATTCTGCGATCAAGATTATTTAATTCACCACTACAAGTAACTGTAATACATCTTACGTTGTTGAAACAAGAATTGGAGACTGTCAAAGAACAACGATTGTTAGAATATAAGAAAAATACAATGGAAAGAAAACACAGTCATGACAAGCTAAATTTGATCTTTTCACCCACAGTGTATATTCCAGATTGTCTGCAAATATTTATTGGTAATATATATATTCTTGGTAAAATCACAAAAGGGCTTGATATTGTGTGGATTTTGTAAGGAGTTTGAGATTATATAGAAAAAATATGGGTTTATTAGGGTATACAATACATTCAACCTTGTCTGAGAATATTTTTGTGCAATAAATGTTATATGTTGAGTTCAAACTTGCGTTGTGGAGGAGTGTTAACTTGCATGAATGACATGCTTTGATATGTCTTGTACTACAATTATTTTGGCATACCATGCAAAGTAAATTTGTTTATTTTATTGAAACTACAAAAGTAGAAATACATTATGAGGGGTAAACTTATTGCCTTGTCTTGAGCCATGGGCAAAGATGCTTGCATTTTGTTTGATTTGACTACGTTCAGTACATTCACTACATATTTTAGTGCAATGTTGTAAGTGTTGGATTGTCTATATTTTTTATTTATTTACATTTATTTGAATGTGTGAAAGCTTATGTGCATTCAAAAGAACTGAAAATAATCCCAAATTGAGATTCGTAACTTCCAGAACTCTTGCAAATCTCTTACTGGTTCTTAATTTGAGGAGCCCAAATATTGTCAATGACATAGTTTGCATATACACATAAATAGTTGCTATGCGGGGAAGTCGACTTGAATGTATGCTAGGAATGGAAAGTTCTATAGAATGTACTTTGACCTTTCAGTTACATGGCACCACAGATAGAAAGAGGCATGCTATTCAAGCAAATATGAAATGAACAATATAATATTTATGTTAAATTTATGATTGGTAAATGTCTTTTTTGGTCTTTGTTTTGTGTATCAAAATAGATTGGGTAGCTTAAATGGTTGGATGGCATTTTGTTGACAGAGAGTTGCAGGGTATTTTGCCTATCTAAAATAGATTTTTTAACGATTCGTTTACAAGATTGGAAGATATATTATTATTGTCAAATTTATCAAATTTATGATGACACTAGAATAAAATTTGTAAACATAATCAAAGAAAATATTGACTATTTTCTTGAACTAAAGATAGCATATTAACCACAAAATTACAACCTCAAAAGTTAGGTTAACATTCAGCTAACTGTGAAATGTATCATATCAAAAATACAAACTATCAGCCAGGCTATTGCTATCAGTTCTAAGTAGTTTGTAGTTTTGACATCATAATATTACAATATCTGCTTCAGTCACTACTATGCCCAAAAATGGTCATATATAACATATATAATCATTGTGTCAACCCATGTACTAAAAGTTGGCTCTCTTCAGTGTACTGATCCAAATTACCCCATCCAATAGGGGGGTTGATATCACAAATTTCACTATTAGATCTCACAATTTCTATTCCTTTGCTCTAATTCATTGATGTGTGCCTTCATCCTTCTATTGTTCTCTTTCTTCTTATTTGCCCCATCATTTTTACCTCCATCAACATTATATTCTTCCATAAATTGCTTCAGTGCTTGAACATAAGCTTTGTTTTCTTCCTTGGATTTATTTGCCTTGACAACAATGTTGCTAAAGAATTACTGTTCTTAAATATTTTAAGCAAAGATAATTTCCAATTATGTACCACATATATAGTTGCATATGGTGTGCTTTTTCAATGGCCTAGACTAGAGCATTGAGATTTTAATTCTTCATCTTACCCTGTTGTAGTTCGTCTTTGAGCTCCCAATTATCCTTAGATTTTATCACTCCCATTTGTATGACACATACTCATTCTTGTCACATCTATCATGTCTGTCAACCCTTATCTACTAGATCCAATGTTACACCAATACAAGTGTTATCTGTAGATCTGTTATTGTAGGGTAGTATTTCCCAGCAATATTAAATGCAATATAAATGCTATATAATCTAAGTTTTAATCATACTAATAAAAATTAAAGCTTTATGCATAATTTAATGTCTTGATCAAATTTTATGTCTCTAATCATCAATTTGTAAAGAAAAGTTGTTTCCAGTTTTGGGAATTGAAAGATTTATTTTCTGTGGTAATAATTTGTGAAAATCTATTGAAATGTCCATGTGAGTTTTATGAACAATCCTATAGTTTTATACTAGATTTATGATTCTGAATTTTAGTAGCAGCAACTCTTAGTGTGTACTTATAAATACTCATAGATATCGATTGGAAATACTTGATTCTTGCTCATCTTGCTGAATAGGGAACTTTTAATTGATGTGGTATCAGATAGTCACTTCCATTTTAGAAGTTTTGCCTGTATTTTATAGAAATCTTCCACTTATTACTTTACCTAGTTCTAAGTTCTTTATTCGGCCTTATTTTCATAAGTGAACTGTGCTTTACAATTTTGCCAATGGGGATGACATCCTAAATTTTGTTATGGTCTCTTAACTATTGTAAAGGCTGTCTATTATTCTTGGTACTTTTATAACAATTTTCTCGATCTGATCTATGCTGCAAGTTGAAAAGCTTGACCTTTATATTATTATCATAACTCAGAGAGACTTGCATATTTGTTTTATGTGCTTCTTTTACTTCCTTAGAGACTATTTTACTAGAGTTGCTTTTTGGTAGAGAGAAGGTTCAGACCTTCAAACACTTATCAATACATTTTGGAAGGTTGTTGCACCATATTGGACGTCTGATGATAAATTTCAAGCTAGATTAAGACTTGGTAGTGTATTTTCTCTCACCTTGGCCACTACAGGAATCAGTGTTGGGTTCAATTTTCTTGGATGAGATTTTTACAATGCTCTAGTCAGTGAGTAACCGATATTTCACACTCTTTTACTCCTTATTCTTTCAATTCTTTCTTCTCCTATTTTGAATTACTTATGTCTATGTAAGCACACATGTACTATGTGCTTGCAATGAGCATATGATTCAAAAGACATGCATTTAGATGGTGGGCTTATGATACCACATTTATTTTGCATACATTGGGCTATATTCTTGTCCATGTTAAAATATCCTAATCTGATGTTGATTGAATTCATGTTTTGGTTTACATTTGTTAATGCCATATATATTCTTAAGGAACTATTAAATCCAAACTGAAGCATCTATGGACAAATTTTATACTGATTGACCATATGGTGGCGAACAAGGCATGAGATAGCTATGAACCAAAGGATTCCTCAAATAATGACAAATCTCAAGGAAATGCAACTTCATTTTTTACCCCTTATGTGTCTTTAGGTAAAAACACTTTCCTTTACATTTCTAATTGTCAAATGTGTTGGCATTTTTGATAATAATGTTGTGATTGTCATTGATGGACACACACTTGCTTTGAGATCACTTTTTGTATGTATGAGTTAAGCTCAACCGGTATTTGTTCCAACTGGTATTATGTATTTTAGTCTATCGATGTTTTGCAGAAAGTATTTACCGATCTCAAGTGGTTCGAGGATCTCAAGCGGTACAAAGGAACAAAGTGATAGAACACATATTTCCCAGTCTTCATTTTGACAAACCGGTAATCGGTAAATGTATGAACCGGTATTACTCTATGATGAGTTACCAACCGATATTTTGTGATGAGTTACCATCCACCGATTCTTTGGTGGTGCTTTTGTGTTGTGTTACCAAATGTGTCCAGATCCACTGTACCTAGGAAATTGCAATGTAATCCTATTAGACTGGCATAAAATTAGATTCCTTTATAAGGACATCATGTCTAGGGTTTTAGAAGTCGTTAGGGTTTAAGGTGGTTGATGAGGTTTTTATAAGTGCGATCATAGAAGAGAAGATTGAGAAGATATTGAAGACTGAAGTAATGCTGAAATGCATTAACAATGAGCTATCAAGGATCTAACCAAGCATACTGTGCTAGTATTTAGATCACTCACTTGTTGATTACTCACATCTTCAACAAGTCTGAAACCCTTAATAGGGTAGGCCTAGCAAAGCCTTTGTAAATCCTTAACAAGGTGGTTCACAACTGTGGATCTAAAATCCTCTCACAAGGTAGTCTTTAACATGACTTATCTCCTAACAGAGGTCTACATTCATAACAGGATCTATTCTAGTGAAGAACATTGTATGACCTTAACCAGTCTGACCTTAACTGGTCTGGTTTCTATTCTACGGATAGTTACTTGTGAGTTTCAACTCACTGTGGTTTTTCCCATTTGGGTTTCCATGTCAAAACCTCTTGTGTTATGGTGATTGTGCTCTTGTGGGTGAATGCCTTATTTGTTGTTTGGTTTGCATTTGTTTTAACCGGCTTGTTAGTAAATCTGTTATACCAGTTAACTGCGAAACTGTTTAAGTGTTTGAGTTCAGTATTTTTTGGTGTACTAATTCACACCCCCCTCTTAGTATTCATCAAAATGGACTCTATCCTATTATAATTCAAGTTCGTCCATAAATTTAAGTACGTTGAATTGCAATTACTTTCAACACTATTTCCATGTTCTTCAATACATGCTTCCTTCCTTTTTTATTCTGAGCTTAATTTCTTTGTCTGTTCCAATATGCAATGTTCCATGTATATTATATTGTAATGTTGCTATTTGGTTCAAAGCTTGCTTGTGAAGGTGTTTATGCTTTTCCTACTGAATACTACAATCAGATGGCTGACTCTAGTGCTCAAGGAAACACCAATCACCCTAAACATGTTTTTCCCACTGAATACTGCAATCAGATGGCTGACTCTAGTGCTCAAGGAAACACCAATCACGCTAAACAAATGCAAGATCAGAAAGAACTAAATTGAAAAAGGAGCTGAAATATTATGCCAGCCATAAGGAGCAAATAGCTATATGTAGGCATTTGAGAAGAAAAGAACAAAACGAAACTAACCATGTGAATGGAAAATCTGCAAATGTGACAAATCCTCAAGCCCACCAAAACTACAAGTACAAGAATGATATCAAATAAAGAAAACAATGGGGTTGAATGCTAATGCTAGATTCATGACAACAATGAAAAGCTTTCATAGGAAAATAGACATGCTTTCTAACTTGGAAGTATGTAACATATGCAAAGAGTAATACCCAGGAATGCTTTCACACTTATCATGCCAAACCCCTACCTGTAGGAGATGCATTCATGAAAACAGTGTAAACCGGTTCTCACTACACAATAACATCATGGACCCAGGGGGTCAATCTATTATGCTGAAGATATTGACGCAAGTACAAGAAATGCTCATTGCTAGAGTGAACTCGATATTATAGGTTACCCATACAATTGGAGGCCAATATAAATACAGTGGCCATACAATTAGCTTCGCACAAGACATACAAAACATTGCAAATGTGCTCCCACATAAATTGGGAGAGATAGATGTCCTTATAGTTCACAGACCCCAGGCTCAAGGAAACTACTATGACTGTTACGTAAGTAGGGGTCGTGTTATGGATTCATTGCAATACAAAGTGAAATATGACCCATACTATAAAGATGCGTCAATAGATTATAACAATCTAAACCAAATCCTCAAGGAAAGAACAAATGTATCAAGCATGCTTCACACCATTAAAGAAAATGATGATGTAATGGTAGCAAATAGTGAAGATGCTGATGAAGACCAAGTTGAGGGTATGATAACCAATTCATCATCATTTATATTCCACCTACCGAATGAACATCGTGAACTATAGATAATTAAGAAAACACTAGAGCTAGAGGACACCACAGATAACATCATTGACTGGCCAGAAATAGGCTTAACCCCAATTAATGAATATAATACTAAGGGCCTACTAGATATGGCATTTCCAACACTCTTCCCAAAAATAATTGGATTACAATTACAATGAAGAACTAGGGAAATAAAGATGCATGAATATGTACTACACTTCATGCGATTCCATGATCGAAGATTTGGAAAACATCTAGTATTCTGATACTACATCTATAACCTTATGATGCGTCATCGGAGCCAATCGCTCACAACAAGTTTCATGAAAAAAAATGCAGAAGAGCACTTACCAACCACTATTGAGAATTTATGCGCATACCTAAAAGAAATCCTTGACTCACAACTAGCTACAGAATTACTGCACTTTGGCTCTACCATGAGAGGAACCAAACCATATTGGAACACGGGTCATTTAGAATTAACAAACATGATAAACCAAATAGGATCTCCCACCCTCTTCTTCACACTAAGTGCAGCTGATACAAAATGGCCAGACCTCCAACAACTCCTCACAAATAATATGGAGCTTTCCATGCGTTCAAATAAGCACCATCTTGAAAATGTTATTAATAACCCGCATAGAACATCATTATACCTACATCAAAGATTCACCATATTTCATGAAGAAGTTATTGAGAAACTTCGTGGTGTGACAAATTAATGGTACAGATATGAATGGCAACACCGAGGAACTAAACACGTTCATGGGTTCCTATGGTTCCAAGATGCGCTAGTCATGGACAAGCTAGATTGGGAAAATAACGAAGATGTTGATAAAGCAAAAAAAATTGATAAGTACGTAAGTGCTTGTAACCCTTGTGCAACAAAACATAGGAACAACCAAATATACCAATCTCCATGTGATGATCAATGCCTCCTAAACACAATAGACATAGTAGCCACAAATCCATTGGATGATTATAAAGAGTTAGTGAACCGTGTGTAAAGAAACACAAAATGAAGAGAGAGCACATGCTTATGAAAGAAGGGTAGAAAACTAGAATGCTGATATAAAGCTCCATGGAAAGAACAATGTACTTCTATCTTATTATGCGATGAAATGGGCACAAAGAAATATGAACCTGCAAGAAACGATGATAGACTCAACATCCACAACCCAGAAATGATTTCAATATGGAGAGCTAATATTGATTGCCAACCTATCATATCACATGAACTTGTACTGAAATACATTTCCAAATATGCATCAAAAGTAGAGAGAACATCTGAAAGCTATACTGCTATGCTAACAAGAATATTCAAAACTCAAAAAAGAGATGACCCAGCAGTACTAGCATATCAAAGATTCATGATAGAGATTGTAGTAGAAAGTGACATTGGTGCGCAAGAAACTTGCCATATGCTACAAAAATTACCCCTTGTTTGTAACAAACCATTTACAACTTTAAATGTTGGATGGAAAGTGCTACACTGATTAACTAAAACACAAAATGAGACTATCGAAGAAAATAGTTACTTACGCTCCTATATGGGCTTCCCTCCAGAGCTAGAGACAATCACATTACTCAAATCTGCAAGATCTTACACCTACATTCCAAGTCGTAAATCATGTAAATGGAAAGAGAGAACAATACAAGCCATTGTTAACGTTTACCCAAAATTCCACAGTATACCCAATGAAGAGTCAAAAAATTTTGAAACATTTTGCTGGAGTGAATTGCTCCTATATAAACACTTTCAAAATATTATGACTAATATAGGAGTTACCAAGGACACAATAATCACCAATTGGCATCAAATGTATGTAAACAGATATGATGTATTTCATATCATCCGACACATTGAAGAAAATGCTATCCCCCAAGAAGAAATAAACAACGAAGATGAAATGAATATAACTATCACATCAGAGATGAATGAGTGGGAACTACTTTCAAGAATGAGGCATATAGTCAACAACAATTTGGACAAACTTGAATTACTAGGCCAATGTGAATTTGACACCAGCTATAATTGGGCTGAAACCAAAATACCACATGAATTGCATGATATTGCATCACAATTTATAAATATAAAGAAAACAACAACCCAAGACGAACATGTACCAACAAGAAAGTATACACCCACCAATACCCTATCAGCAAAACAAAAGAAATCACTTTCAGTAGTCTCAAATCATAACACCAGTGTGTTCAAAAAACCATTACACATGATCATACAAGGAATTTTGGGTACAGGAAAATCATACTTGATCATTTTTATAAAAAATATGTTACACAAAAATTCACCACAACAAAAAAACCCAATACTCGTACTAGCTCCTACTAGAATTGCTGCATTTAACATTCATGCAACAACTATTCATTCAACACTATGAATCCCCATCAAAGAAATGCAACCACTACATGTCCAAGTGTAATGTCCTAAAATTGTGACACTTGCAATTTCGACTGCATTTGGGTCTTCACGATGGCGATGCAACATAGAACTTGAATGGAGACCTCAAAACTTGTTCATGACATCAAAAACTGCATTTTTTAGCACCCTGGCCTAATTCCTCCTTGCACCCTGTTGTCCCGGGAGGTGGGACCATGGCGCTCAGTGCCCTAGTCCCTAGCCATATTTTGGGCCCGGTCTCTTATGGGGCTTTGGGTCTTTAAGTTTGCAAATTGGAAAATAATGTTTCCTGGTCGGCCTAAGGTCGGAAAAATCAGTCTTTCAACCCTAATTGGCAAGTATATAAACTACATTTCCTCTCCCATTTTGAGGAGGAAGGACATATGTGTACAAGATGCAGAAGCGATATTCAAATACTCAAACATTCAAGCATTCAAGCATTCCTTCAAGCAATTGAGCATTCTAAGTCTGCATTCAAGGCTAAGTGTTGCATTCAAGACAAGGATTCAACCATTGAAGAGGAGATCACATACAACATACAACATACAACAACATTACACCTTCGCATGTAAGAATACAAACATTCTTACAACAAGGTATCAGTACTTGTTTACATTACAAACATTTACATTTACAACATTCTCATTTCTTGGTTAATTCCAAAACTGGGGTTTGACCTAAGGGCAAACCCCTAATCCCTAACTCCCCGATCGTCCACTCTTTTCTGTGTGTAGGTTGCAGGTACACGGCTGTAATTGAAGATCTGGAACCCTTGTGCAGAGACGAACAGATCCCCCTTCATTTTGCAGATTTTTTGGAGGACCGTGTGCACGCCGGGCGCCATTGTCCCGTCAACTTTTGCTCAAATTTGTAGGACAGCGCCATCTCGACATTTTACTGCTAATTCTAGGTCTGCAGCTTCATCCTATATTCCTATCTCTCTTTATAAGTGAATCTTTCTGTGTAGGGGAAAAAGTGAGACTAGGTTAACATGCCCTAATCCTACCTATTGACACACATTACGGAATACGAAAGAGCCTAGAGGTATCACACAATTGGCTACTTCTTTTTGTGAAAGAGAGAGCCATGGGCTACCTATTAGGATTTCTATTCCTTTGTTAAAATTGAAAGATAAAATGATGCAAGTTCAAGTCCTAATGCATGTACAAACTAATAACAAGATTACAGAATTGAGATTAAACAATGAACAGCTGTAAGTACAAGGATAAAACAAGAATGCAGATGTGTACCTAGAGTCAAAATCTGATTGAAAATGTTCGGGATGGGGGTGCGGGCACCACTATCGTGATACTGTGCTGAAAACTATTGTCTTGCACTCTGGAAATTATCGGAAATGCTGTCTGTCAGGAGGACCAGGGCGCCCAACGCCTCTATCCTAGAGACCAAGGCGCCTAGCGCCCCTGTCTTGGTAGGACCAGGGCACCCCATGCCCCTGTCCAGGTCTTCTGCTCTACAATTTGGTGTGGAATGCTGTCTCGACTTGCTTTTCCCAGATCTGTAACCTGCGGCGTCATCCGAGTCTCGAAACCTGCACTTATATCTGAAAAGGGTATGTGGGTGGCTATATAGGGTTTTGCCTTAGTCAAACCCCCACTTCGGTGATTTCCACCTCCATGAATAGCCAAGTTGTATTGTAAAATGTATTGTGTGTGTAGATCTTGTGTGTGTGCAAGATCCTAAAATGCAAGTAAACAAACTAGAGCAACCTAGAAAGTAAACCCTAATTGCTTGTAAATGATAATGTAAATGCTCTAAATCAAGATGCAAAGTGATCTAAAGCATGAATAAATGATATATTGAAGCTTATGCAAAGACATGAAAACAACATGAAATCATACCCAACCCTCAAGGGAGGGGTACAAGCCAATCTTCAGTCGGTAATCTCCTATTGTTCTTCAATGCCTTCCAAGCCCTAGATGGATGAATGACATTGATAAATGCTTGATAGAGGGATGTTGAATGTTGTTGAAGTCTTCAAAGATCTGCTCTTTCACTGCATATGAGGTTCCTCAAAACAAAATTCAGATCCTTTCAAATGAAGAAAGAGAGCTCTTATGTATGAAACCCTAGGTCGTAATTTCGTCTTTTGGCCGACCTAGAGATTGAATATCCCACCAATTTCTTGGGGTTAAGCTTTATATTATGATTGGATTGTGCTCCTAAAATTTTGGGAAAAATGTCCGGGACCATGTGCACTTCGGGCACCACGGTCCTGACAACTTTTCACCAAATTTTCAGGGCCGTCGGATATGATGATTTTAGAGAGAATCCCGAAGTTACAGGTGATTTTGAGATGTTTTGACCCCCGAAACCAAGCCCCCAAGTTCAAAATAGGACTTAATTAGGGTTTTTGATTAAATGATGCATTGGAGGAATAAAGTGAAAAGGGCACACTTTAACGAAAGGGCCCAACTTTATGATGTAGAGGACGATGAAATAGGACCTTAGACCTAATTAATTTGATTAATTAAGTGCTAAAGGAGAAATGCAATGCAAAATGTAAAATGCACCAAGGCGGGTGCTGAACTAGGTGTGAAATTGTACCACTCTAGCAAGTGCGTACAATTTACGATGCTACATTTAGCCCCCACTTTAGCGGTCATATGAGTAATATGTGCATATGCAAGCTAAAGTACAGAAAAGTAAACATCATTTGAAAAAGGATATATGCATAAGTTGTCAGACGAAGCCCCCAGTGGTATCTGCAGTACACAGTTAGGAACCGCACCCTACAAAACACACGTTAGATCACAAAATCACCTAATGCTTACTAAGGAAAGTGATGAAATTTGTGAGTAGCTATATGCCCTCCCTTGTTTCGACTTGCTTATTAGGGAGGTGAAACAGGGTAGCATGTTTACTTACGACAAATTGTGTAAGAGAGTATTGATGAGGGATGTTCATTGAATAGGCTTCATCAGAGCACTTTTTGGAACATCCCAAGAGTAGGGGAATGAAAATATGATTCCTACGCACAAACGGTTCAAAAATTGCATCTCCCAAACTCAAGTTATGATGAAATGAGTGATAGAGGAAAATTAGGGTTTTGAAAGTAAAGGTAAAGGAATGAAAGTATATACCTTGAAAGTGACATTTGCATTTGTCACTTTGTTGATTTTAGAATACTATTTATTGTAGCGGAGCCCACATAGCCATCATCATGCCTTCACGACGATTGGAGCATCCCACAAGGATTGAGATCCTGCGCCAGGCCATGATCGATGATGAGCCACTAGACGAGGTGAGTTGACTGAACGTTGACTTTTGATTTTTTGCATTTGACTTTCCATGATCGTTTGTGGGCCCTGGAATCTGACCCTGGGCCCCACCCAGGGTGCCATGGTCCCTGTGGGGTGCCATGGTCCCTTCAGGGCACCATGGTCCCTGACAGGGTGCCATGGTCCCAATCAGGGTGCCATGGTCCCTGACAGGGCGCCATGGTCCCAATCAGGGTGCCATGGTCCCAATCAGGACTTGGCAAGAGATATCAGGGTTAGCATACGATGTTTGACAGTTTGCATGAGTGATTTTGATGATTGAGTATTGATTATAGTTATGTTTTTGTGTTGCAGGGTCTCCCATACATGAGAGAGCATACGGTGGGACAGATTCTTCGTAGTTTGCGAGATCAGATTCCCCATCTGACTCAGGCGGAGAGAGACACATTATCGATCGTGGGATTATGGTATATGATCCTCATGCCAGCCATTCAGTTCCATCCTACGATGTTGATGGCATTGATGGAGCAATGGGATCCTGACACATGCACATTCCATCTTCTAGTAGGAGAGCTGACGGTTACACTTGAGGATGTGTACCACATACTTCGTCTTCCTATCAGAGGAGCTACTGTGACATACGCGACCAATCGATCAGTGGAGGACCATCAGAGAGAGTAGGTATATTGCATAGGGAGAGTCATGCCGAGTGAGACGAGAGGTCGCATCATGGTCAGCTGGCTCTTACATCCTATAGGAGAGGTGCCCCTTGTGAGACGCCTTATGATTGCCATCATTGCACTAGCCGTTTGCCCTAATGGGTGAGGTACGCATATGCATGGGGTTCTCACATGGTGCATCAGAGCTATGGAGAGACACAGGAGAGTATATGCTTGGGGTCAGAGTATGCTTGCACATCTCTATCATGACCTTGAGGAGTATGTGTTTGGATAGGGTTGCACCTTGATGACATGCACACTTCTGCAGGTGTGGATATTTGAGCACTTCACATGCACCAGGCCTGTCGGCTTTCCGATGAGTACGGCTAGCGAGTGACCTAGGGTGTTTGCTTATCCACTTACCAACGAGTGGAGATTTGGAGATCTGTTATATTGGAGAGTGATATTTGATAGATTGACAGCCGAGGTGATAGTATGGAGACCCTATCTGCGGATGCACAGATGGGATGGGATGGAGAGACAGTTAGCATGCTTACAAAGGAACCGCCTACTATGGGGGTGGTATTCACATTTCATAGTCCCATTCTACTTTGATCAAGTACGGAGGCAGTTTGGGCTAGAGCAGTGTGTTCCAGCTGATGTACCCATCTATACTCGACACTCACGAGTCCTTCCCAAACCTAGAGCAGTAGCGAGACCGACGATAGATGACATCGAGACTACAGATATAGAAGGATCTGATCAGGATGTAGTTACTGATTACTCTATAGAGCCTGGAGCACAATGCAGGTATATCTCATGGTTTATGAGATCATACCTAGGGCCTATCTTCCCACCAGATCACCTGATAGGCCATCCAGGCCCATGGAGACATGGAGACTGAGATGAGGACCAGGGATCCAGGTCGAAGGAGCCAGAGGAGGGAGAGGGTCATGAGGAGAGAGGAGGTCCTGATCCACCCATAGGAGATCAACCTAGTGCCGACAAGGAGGAGGAGGACACGGATAGAGATGAGGAGAATGAGGATGCAGGTGAGGATGCGGATGAGGATGAGGATGAGGATGACGAGGAGGAGGAGGATAGAGATGATGAGGAGGGGTCAGTTGCAGCTCCCCACCATTCAGGAGATGATACCATAGCTCTGGATCCTCCTCTTATTCCCCAAAAGGGGGAACATGAGGTGATATGGAGACCTGTTTCTAGTACGGGCCAGCCTGCACCCATCGTGCATAGATTATTCGAGCGAGGGGAGCCTAGTAGTTCCTAGTCACAGATGCTACCATATCATGATCCCTACTGGCATGAGGGAGATCTAGGTATAGTAGGTTTATATTGATTGATTAATGTTTGGATGATATAGAATGGTACTAATACAAAAATCTATTCTACTGCTACAACTAATGTGCAGGAGTTGCGTTCCCTGATTTAGCAGGCAGTGACAGACATTTCCATGATGGCACAGATCCTAGTTCCTCACAGATTGCTTATAGGCCTTAGGGGAACGCGGGTCAGCATGAGGACTTGTTTTCCCCATTGCGAGTACAGGTAGACATATGGAGGGAGAGAGAGAGAGTCCTATCAGAGGACCTTCAGTGGGCACGGTGAGATCTAGCAGCAGCCCAGGCCAAGGCTACCTCCTATCGCACGATCCTTATGGATAGGGATCGTAGGAGTTCCTCTCGGAGTCACTCGCGATCTATATCGTGCTACACACCTATGGGTCCACCTCAATGGCTGGATCAGGAGGGAGCATCTAGTCATCACTCTCCAGCCACCAGCCCTAGGGATAGGAGATGATTTTATGATGTAGGATAGGTCATATTTTGGATGTATAATGACCTATATTTGTATACGATCCACACACACATATATATATATACATGCTTCTCTTTATCTCAAATGTGTTATCTTTAATGCTTAAAACAATGTATATTTTGCTTTGATTAAATCTAATACATTTGGTAGATGTACATGTATATTCAGGATTTAATTGCCATGTGATTGATTTCTTAATGCTCCATGATTAAATTGATACATGTGTGACTTAATTAAAAATTTTAATCAAGTACTACATTGATGATAGGGAAGAAATATGCATTAAGTCTAAGAATCATATAACTAATGTGATTTAATTTTGAGCTTAAACAGAACATGATACGATTCTACTTAACACATAAAGACACTGTATAATATGCTAGCATAATGGAAATGTAAATCTTTTACAATTTACATAAATGAATTCAAGACAAACTATAAAGTAAAGAAACACGCTTGTCAAGAATGAAGCAATATAGATTAAACACCATAACATTTAATTCTATTTTGCTCTAATTAAGATATACTAACATATTACCCAATGTTGAAGAACTGAAAAGAAGATAGATAAGAAATGAAGAATTAAGCATAATATCTACGCAAGTGCATAGCATTGATAGGTTCTTTAAGAGGTGTACCATCTACATCCGCTATTTTGCAAGCACCTGATCCATAATCTTCAATGACGATATATGGTCCGAGCCAATTAGGACTAAATTTTCCCTTTTCTGCAGGTAAGGCATTCACATTGCGCTGATTCTCATAGAGGACTAAGTCACCTACTGAGAAGGAACGTTGAATAACCTTATCATTATAGCTTCGTTGTAGAGTTTTGTGATACGCTTGAATATGCTCAAGAGCGTTTATACGCTGTTCATCAAGCATCTCAAGCTGTTGAAGTCATTGTTCTCTATAAGAGTCATCATCTACTATACCTTTGAGAGAAACCCTAAGTGATGGAATCTCTAACTCTAAAGGCATAATAGCGTCAGCACCATAAACAAGATTATAAGGAGTGGTTCCCATAGCAATTCGTACACTTGTTTGGTAGGCCCAAAGAGCATAGATTAGCTGATTACTCCAATCCTTACCATGCTTATTCATGGTTTTGCGAAGAATTTGTTCAATTATTTTATTGGATGATTCGGCTTGACCATTTGATTGAGGATAGTATGGTGTAGAAAATTGATGTTTGATATGATACTTCTCGAGGAATTTCTTCACGTCCTTGTTCTTAAATGATGTCCCATTATCTGAGATTATAGTGGAAGGTATCCTGAATCAAGAAATGATGTTTTCTAGAAGAAATTGACAAATCACTTCAGCAATAGTAGAGAGAAGGGGAATAGCTTCTACCCACTTCGTAAAGTAATATGTTGCAGTTATAATGAAGGTGTGTCCTTGAGATGAAGGAGGAGAGATTTTACTAATGAGATCCAAACCCCATGCGGAGAAAGGCCAAGAAGCTACTTGAGAACAAAGTTCTTGGGCAGGAGCATGAGTCAGATTATTGTGTTGTTGACATTGATGACATTTCTTAACAAATGAAAAAGAATCCTTTTGCATAGTTTGCCAATAGTATCCCATACGAAGCAATCTTTGAACTAAGGATTTCCCTCCGAAATGCCCCCCACAGGCACTTGAATGTGCCTCTTCAAGAGCAATAGGGATTTCCGATTTGTTAAGACAGTGAAGGAGAAGACCGTCATAACCCCTTCGGCAAAGGACATTAGACAGAATGATATATCTAGCAGACAGCTTGCGGATTCTAGCCCTAGTGTTCCTATTGGCGGAATCAGGAAAGGTACCATCGGTCAGATATCTTACGATATGCGAGTACCATTCATCTGAGCCTACAAAGTCACAACATGTTACCAAGCTAGAATCGTCTACAATAGCTGGAGAAATAAGGTTGTGAATAACGAATTTAAGATCAACCACAGGGTCCTCTAAAGATACAAGAGAAGCCACACATGCCATTGCATCCGCATGTCGATTATCTTTTCAAGGAACAGGTTCCATGGTATAAGAATCGAATTTTTGTAATAAAGAGATAGCAAGATCTTTATATTGTGATAATTTGTCTTGTTTTGCTTGATACAGTCCTGTTACTTGTCTTATAATCAATTGCGAATCTCCATAGATATGTATGTGTTTTATATTCAGAGCTAAGGCTGCTTTTATTCCCACTATAAGAGCCTCATACTCAGCAATGTTATTGGTACACAGGAAATTTAGATGATAGGATAAGGGAATGGATTTCCTTGTAGGAGAAATTAGAACCACACCTACCCCCGATCTCGTACGACACTTAGAGCCATCAAAGTATAACTCCCAAGTTTCATCTTTCTCTGTACAAAGAATGAAATCATCAGGAAAAGACTCAAGGTTAGGGAAGGAGAAAGGTGAAGGGGCCTCAACTAAGTGGTCGATCAATGCTTGCCCTTTAATTGCTCTTTGTGAAACAAATTTAAGGTCAAATTTAGTTAACATCATAACCCACTTAGCTAGGCATCCTGATAAATCAGTTTTAGAGAAAAGATGCTTCAAAGGATCAAACTTTACCATGACGTGGACTTCTAAATTTAAAAGATAATGTCTCAATTTCTTAGTCGCAAACACCAAGGCCAAGCATTGTCTTTCTATCACAGAATATCGGGTCTCATAATCGAGTAAGGTATGACTTATGTAATAAACCAGACATTCCTTACCATCTTTATCATGTTGTGCCAACAATGCTGCGAGAGCATGAGAAGAAGCGGCTATATACATAAGGAAGGGTTTAGAAGGTTCGGCAGGTTGAAGAATAGGAGGACTAGCCAAATACACTTTTAAATCTTCAAATGCTTGCTGACAATCTTCGTTCCATTGAAAAGTGATATCCTTTTTGAGAAGTTGAGTAAAAGGAAAGGTACGATCCGCAAGTTGAGATACGAACCTACGAATAGCTTGAATCTTTCCTTGTAAGCTTTTAAGTTGAGACACATTTCTAGGAGGTGGCATGTTGACAATAGGATCTATTTTCTTAGTGTCCACCTCAATCCCACGATGCGAAACTATGAATCCTAATAGTTTTCCACTATCCACACCAAAAACACATTTTCGGGGATTCAAGCGCATGTGATATTTACGAATTCTTTCAAAGATTTGATGAAGGATTTTAATATGATCTATGCGAAGAATGGATTTGGCTAAAATATCATCAACATAATCTTCTAAAATCTTATGCATATAATCATGAAAGATAAGGATCATCGCTCATTGATAAGTTGCACCAGCATTTTTAAGTCCAAAAGGCATCATTATCCAACAAAACGTACCCCAAGGAGTGGTGAAAGTGGTTTTGAATTGATCTTGAGGGTTAATGAAAATTTGATTGTATCCTGAAAAACCATCCATGAAGGATAACAAGGCATGTCCTACCGTAGAATCCACTATCATGTCAATGTTTGGAAGAGGGAAATCATCTTTTAAAGAAGCCTTATTTAAATCTCAAAAATTAGTACACATTCTTATTTTATTATCTGGTTTAGCCACAGCGACAATATTTGAAATCCACGGGGAATAATCAATAGGGCGAATAAATCCAGCCTCCAATAATTTTTCAATCTCAGCCTTAACAAGCAGAGCCACCTTAGGATTCATTTTTTGGATCTTTTGTTTCACGGGCTTAGCATCAGGAACTAAGACAATGTTATGAGTAACAATCTTAGGATCTATACCAGGCTTGTCAGAGTATGTCCAAGCAAAGATCTCGGGGAATTCATGCAATAAATCTTCATATTGTTTTTGTTCCTCTTCATCCAAACATTTTCCAATTTTAATAACTTTTTCTTTATTGCAAGGATCCATCTTAACATCAGTGGTGTCACTTATGAGAAGGTTACTTTGTTGAGGAGTATCCTTTAACTGAGGGAATTCTTTCACAATCTCATCATTATCAATCTCTTTTCCAAAATAGGCTTCAGTGTTCAAACAATAAGGGAGTCCCCTATTGTGATGATAATGAGGTAGAGTATCATATGCTCCTAAAAACTCAGCTAAAGCATCATCGGTAGGAAAGATATCCAAAGCACAATCACATGAAGGATCCCCATCAATATACTCGGGGTGTTGTATTGATAGAGATGTAGAAATAACATTTACACTAATACATGGTCTCTTAGAAGCTTTAGTGCTCTTGTAGGGATTATAGCCAAGTCCAAAGGCATAATTGTGAAAATTACTCTGTAGAGGAACCTTTATCCCTTGTTCATGAGTGCCACAGCCATTTCCATGATACCCATGCTTAGCAAAAATGTGAAAACCATGACCATAACGATCAGCCATTTCAAGAAGAGAAGGTGGTTTTTCATAAGACAAAGAATCAAACTCTTCAAAATTAGAGGTGTGAGGAGAAGAAGTTTAAGAAGCGGCCACAAAATTATTACTCATAGGTTCAGGTAAGATTGACTGATTTTAGCTTCTTCCTTCTTTTCAACTTTAAGCTCTCTAGAAGGAACCTTATACTCACCTACAAAGGTGGGATTGAAATCAAGAGATCCCCAATTGTCTTCTGCAAGGACCTTCTCAGGATTAAAATCCTTCTCATGTGCAGATTCAAGTCGAGAAGAATCTTCTTCAGGAGCTCCAGACTCATCCAAAGAATTTTGATCATCATAGAGCGAGGATTCATCGATAGGTATCTTGTTTAAAGAGTCATCACTAGACGAGGATGGCTTAGAAGAACCCCCTTTGGAAGTAGATGTTTGTAAACAAGCTTGGAAATTAGTATCACCTATCAAGGTATATGTCTTATTGTTATAGATGAATTTAACTTGTCTATGCAATGTAGAGGGGACAGCTTGCATACTGTGAATCCAAGGCCTCCCTAATAACAAGTTGTATGTTAAATTTCCCGACATAACATGGATAGGAGTAGGCAAAGTAATAGGTCCTATTGTGAGGGGTAAGGTGATGATACCTAATGAAGTCTTAGCCACATTGTCAAAGCCTCAAATGGGACGAGAGTCAGGCTCAATGAGAGGAGTATCCACATTCATTTTATGCAATAGATTAATGCTACACACATTAAGGCCAGAGCCATTATCTACTAGTGTTCATCTTATAGCAGTGTCTTTCATGATAACCACAATCATCCAGGGATCATATTGTTGTTGAATTTCACTAGTAGGCAATTCATCTTGGGTAAACACAATTTGAGCTTTAGGATTCAACACAGAGTTAACCAAAGATGCTATATTACTAGATGTATTCGGTGGAGGAACATTCAAATCTTTCAAGGCATCTTGTAACATTCCATGATGAGTGGAAGAAGTTTGAATCAAATCCCAAAGGGATATCTTAGCAGTGGTAGCTTTAAGTTGCTCTATGAGATCATATTCCTTACCCATAACTTGCGAAATACGGGGAGCTTGTGGAAGAATTGGTTGAGGATTAGGAAGAGAAACTGGAATAACAGGAGGAGGATTAGGCTACCTATTATTTCTGGTGTGATAAGTATGGGCAATTGCATGATAACTCTCTCTAGTTATTTTCTTGGCATAACTATAAGGACTTATAGGTTTTCTTCCTTGCACGGTGATGATTGGTTTATTTGGAGTACAAAAGGAATCATGATCATACCCTCCTTGAACAGTAAGGAGAGGTGATTTAGGAACTTGAAAGGTGGGAGAAGGATAAGCACCTTGGACTTCAAAGAGAGGCTTATTATACTCATTCAGTTTTATCATGTTAACCAATTTGGAAGTCTTGTTCTTGTTTAAAGATTTCGATAAAGCCACAAAGTCATCAAGAGCATCATCCAACAAAGCATGATCATATCGATTAAAAGGTTTATCTTTTGATTCAAAAGGAGATATCTCTTCATAGAGGGGATTGTTGAACACAACCATGTTACTAGATTCAGTGGAAGAGCTGATAGGAATGTACCCTTGAGAGGAACCATTCGACTTATCTTTCTCATCACATCTAAATGGCATAGTAACAAGGTTTATGAGTTTTTGGTAAAATGAAGGTTTGGCATCTTTAGGGTTCAAAAACTCATCTAAAGCTTCATCTAATTCATCTTGGCTATACTCATAATAATCATCAAAAGCATGAACATTTTGTAAATAAAAATCTGACATTTTGAAATAAAGATTGCATAAAATTTAAACACACAATGCAAAGAAACACACTTTTTTTTTTTTCTTTCTTCTTTTAATAAAATAAAAACCACTAAATCTAGATCTAGATCTAACAAATGCAATGCAAGAGGAAGCAATAACAGATTTCACGTCGGGTTCACCAAAATGTGTACAGGAAAAAGCGAGACTAGGTTAACATGCCCTAATCCTACCTTTTGACACACATTACGGAATACGAAAGAGCCTAGAGGTATCACACAATTGGCTACTTCTTTTTGTGAAAGAGAGAGCCACGGGCTACCTATTAGGATTTCTATTCCTTTGTTGAAATTGAAAGATAAAATGATGCAAGTTCAAGTCCTAATGCATGTACGAACTAATAACAAGATTACAGAATTGAGATTAAACAATGAACAACTATAAATACAAGGATAAAACAAGAATGCAGATGTGTACCTAGAGTCAAAATCTGATTGAAAATGTTCGGAATGGGGGCACGGGCGCCACTGTCCTGATACTTTGCCGAAAACTGCTCCTGAAACTGCTATCTTGCACTCTGGAAATTGTCAGAAATGCTGTCTGTCAGGAGGACTAGGGCACCCAACATCTCTGTCCCAGGGACCAGGGCACCCAGCACCCCTATCCTGGTAGGACCAGGGTGCCCCACGCCCCTGTCCAGGTCTTCTGCTCTACAATTTGGTGTGGAGTGCTGTCTCGACTTGCTTTTCTCGGATCTGTAACTTGTGGCATCGCCCGAGTCTCGAAACCTGCACTTATATCTGAAAAGGGTATGTGGGTAGCTATATAGGGTTTTGCCTTAGTCAAACCCCCACTTCGGTGATTTTCACCTCCATGAATAGCCAAGTTGTATTGTAAAATGTATTGTGTGTGTAGATCTTGTGTGTGTGCAAGATCCTAAAATGCAAGTAAGCAAACTAGAGCAACCTAGAAAGTAAACCCTAATTGCTTGTAAATGATAATGTAAATGCTCTAAATCAAAGTGATCTAAAGCATGAATAAATGATATATTGAAGCTTATGCAAAGACATGAAAACAACATGAAATCATACCCAACCCTCAAGGGAGGGGTACAAGCCAATCTTCAGTCGATAATCTCCTATTGTTCTTCAATGCCTTCCAAGCCCTAGATGGATGAATGAAATTGATAAATGCTTGATAGAGGGATGTTGAATGTTGTTGAAGTCTTCAAAGATCTGCTCTTTCACTGCATATGAGGTTCATCAAAACAAAATTCGGATCCTTTCAAATGAAGAAAGAGAGCTCTTATGTATGAAACCCTAGGTCATAATTTCATCTTTTGGCCGACCTAGAGATTGAATATCCCGCCAATTTCTTGGGGTTATGCTTTATTTTATGATTGGATTGTGCTCCTAAAATTTTGGGAAAAATGTCCGGGACCATGTGCACTCCGGGCGCCACGGTCCTGACAACTTTTCACCAAATTTTCAGGGCCGTCGGATATGATGATTTTAGAGAGAATCCCGAAGTTACAGGTGATTTCGAGATGTTTTGACCCTCGAAACCAAGTCCCCAAGTTCAAAATAGGACTTAATTAGGGTTTTTGATTGAATGATGCATTGGAGGAATAAAGTGAAAAGGGCACACTTTAACGAAAGGGCCCAACTTTATGATGTAGAGGACGATGAAATAGGACCTTAGAACTAATTAATTTGATTAATTAAGTGATAAAGGAGAAATGCAATGCAAAATGTAAAATGCACCAAGGCGGGTGCTAAACTAGGTGTGAAATTGTACCACTCTAGCAAGTGCGTACAATTTACGACGCTACACTTTCTTACTTTCACCTACATTCCTAGTTCAATCCTACTATCTACATTCTTTACAAAAGAAGGTAGCCTTGCTGTCACAACCCTTGAAACTCATTTAGAATCCAATTTTGCATTGTGTGGGATTGGATCTTGTGGGTTTCAACCCCTCTTTTGAATGTAAAGTCTCTCCTAAGTGAAAACCATCAATCCTAGTGACCTCCTTTCTCTCTCCTTGGAGTGGTGGGGGGAACACTTAGGGTTCGATCGCGATTTTCCGCTTTACATTTTGGTGAACCCAACATGAACATCCTTTCTGATTATTCATGGTTAGATCTGAAAATTGGATTCCTTAATTACATTTCCATGTTTGATCTTTTGCAAAATTTAGAGGTTAATTGCATAAAAACACTAAATTTTCTTTTTAGTAATTAAGCTTGTGAAATGTCTAATTGTTAATGCTTGTTTCAGATCTACCCTTTTATTAGAAATTGTCAATTCATATTTGTGCTTTAATTCTGAAAATTAAGTGGTTAAGTGTCAAAACCCTAATTTTTAAAACCTTCTTGATTCAACCTTTGACTGATAATTTCACTGATCAAAACATCTCCAAATCAGCTGTAACTTTGGATTCCGCAACAAAATAATAATATCTTTCATCCCTGAAAATTTGGAAAAAAGTTGCGAGGACCGTGTGCACCCCGAGCGCCATCGTCCCAGACATTTTTTCTGAAATTTCGGGAGCTAGATCTTACTATATTTTTCTGCTAAAATCCAGAATCTTGGCTGATTTCATCAATTCTAACACTTTCAAAATTAAAGTCAAAGTTGGTCTAGTGATTGCTTGGATTAAGGCTTCTAATCATTCAAAAATTGTTGAAATTGAAATTTTGTGTCAAAATTGTGTTCTTACTATCCTAAATCTGAAAAGTGTGTCGACATTCATTCGAAATTTCAGTGCTTTATTCAAATTCTTGCAATTTGTGACTTTTGAAATTAAGTGTTTAATTACACCAACTTTGATTTCCGCTTTCAAAATTGAATTTTGCGTGAAATTGAGTCAACTTTTAAATTTCAAAACTTGCATTGCTTTTGGTATTCCCTCTAAAATCATAAAATTCAAAATTTCAGTTTCCCTCTCTTTTCCAAAATTCAAATTTTGCATTTTTCAACAATCTTGGTAGGGTTCAATTTTGAGATTACAACTTTAATTTGGCCTATCTACAGATCATAAAATCACTGAATTTTTTTAGATTAGCTTTAAAATCATCATAACTTTCATCCCTGAAAATTTTGAAAAAAGTTGTGAGGACCATGTGCACTCCGTTCGCCACGGTCCCTGACATTTTTTCCGAAATTTCGGGAGATTGTCCTGATTGCATTTAACAGCTTAAATCTTGGAGATTGGCTGATTTTATTGAAATTTGCTACCTCTGAATTCAAAATCTTCTCTCTCTTTAGTGCATGAGTTTTACAACAATAAGCCCTACTTACACTATTCCCGTTAGACGAAGCCTTAGAATTAAGTCTTTCCAAGATTTAATTACTGAGGAGATGCAACCTAATTTGAATAGCCTTTTTAATGAGGACACGGGTAATTCCTCTAATCCTCCTAATGATGAAGAAGCTCTCCATGAGGTTTCTGTAGAACAACTTTCAAAATTGGATAACCAATTTGATGATTTTCAGCAATGGATGTCTCAAGAGTATCCTGATAGTCAAGCTCTTTCATTAATTGAGGGTCTAAAACGTATGGTTCAAAGTGATAAGAATGGAATTGATATCTTGCATGGTATTGCACACATTGTGGATTCGAATGTGATGCCTATGAAGAGTTGTGCTGAAACTTTAGGTTATACACAACCTCCTACTCAAGTCAATCATTCTATTCCTTTGACAACTTCTATTGCTAGTATACCTACTTTTACATCAAACATAATGACCACTTCAATACAAGACATTCCACCTATGATCACCAGTCATGGGGGCAATCCTTCCTCTTCAATTAACCCTCTTCCTTCATTCAATCCAACTTCCTCATTCATTCCTTCAATGAGTGTTCCTATTATATCTCCACAAATGAACATGACGCAAGGGGGCAATTCATTTAACCATTCCATTCCTCCTTGTAGTGCTCCTCTTTTCCAATCATCTCCTATGACTAACTATCATAGTGTCCCGCCACCTTACTCTCAATCAATACCTTCTTTCAATAACATAAACCTCCATCACAATCTAACACGTCTAATATGAACTCCTCGACTGAAGCGACCATTAACAATCTTGCACAAATTGTCTCTTCTTTACAGCAACAAATTGCCTCTATGAATCAATCTAAATTTAGTGTGCCCACATTTGATGTTGTGAGGCCACTTTCTCTTGACATTGTTTGAGCTATCCCCCCTAAACATGTTGAAATCTCACATTTGGAACTTTATAATGATAAAGGTGATCCTCTAACACATGTTAAGACTTTTCAAACAATATGTACCGATTTTGCTTATGACCAAAGGTTGCTTGCAAAACTGTTTACTAGGACATTAAGAGATAAAGCCCTACAATGGTATTGCTCATTGCCTTCTTATTCTATTACTTCTTTCGAACAACTTGCAAATGCTTTTATTCAAAAATTTCAAAACAATATAAGTCCTAAAGTTACTTTTATTGATTTAATGCATTGTAAACAAGGTATTAAAGAAAAAGTGACTAATTTCATTGGTAGATATAAGCATTTGTATGTTCAAATTTCTTTTCTAGTGCCTGACAATGATGTTCAAAGAATCTTTATTTCTAATTTACAAAAAAGATATTAGAGAAAAGCTTCTGTTTTCTGAGTTTACTTCTTTCCAATAGTTGTGTGCAACTCTTCACAATTATCAACTGACTGTGAGTCAAATGGAACAAGCAAATCCTATGGCTCCGAGTGATAAGGGTGATAGTAGTCAACAACCATTTGGGAAGTTTAAACTGAACAGAGAGTCCATTAAATTCAATGAAAACATCATCAACAAAAATGTGAATGCAGCATCAGGTGTGCCTCCTATTTCTAAGTTTTTCAAGAAAGAAAGAAAGTTTACTCCTTTGAATGAATCATTGCATAGTATTATGAATAAGTTATTGGAACAAAATGTGCTTACTCTCCCTCCTATAAAGCAAATCGATCCTACAAAGATTAATTCACCCTATTTTGATAACAAATCTTTTTGTCAATTTCATCGTCAACCTAGGCATGATACTGAAAAATGTTTTTCTTTAAAGGGTTAAATTCAAGATTTGATTGATAATAATAATATCTCTATTTCTAGTATGAATGATAAAGGCAATACATCTGTAGCTCCTCCTAACCAAAATCTTAAGATTTTTACTGATCCATTACCTTCTCATACCTCTAATGTGATTGAGACTAATGATTCTTCTTTCTCATCTGATGGTCTTGTGTCTATGACTCCGAATGTGATTAACTTTGTAGAGCAGCAAGAAAACCCTAAAGAACCTTCCATCACATTTGATTCTAGTGAAACTATCAGGGCACCTGATGGTCCTTTATATATAGTTGCAAAAGTCAAGAATACACCTTGCCGTGGAGTGCTTATTGATCCTTCTTGCATGGTTAATGTTATTACTGAAGAATTTCTTTTTACTTTGCAATTGAATCAAGTGATCTATGAAAAAACAAATGTGGTTGTGAAATTATTTGATGCATTTTCTTCTCCTGCAATTGGTTCTATTACATTACCTATTGAGGTCCATAACAAATCCCTTGATGTGAACTTTGCTATTATTCCTTCATCTGAACAATTTTGTGTGAAGCTTGGCTATCCTTGGCTATCTTCCATGAAAGCTATTGCTTCTTCTATTCATAAATGTTTGAAATTTCCCCATAATGGTGAAGTTGTTACTGTCAATCATAGTCTCTTTAAACCAGCTGAAAGAACTTCTAGCATTCCTATTGATTATTTTTGGCCTAAACAATTCCAATCTCTTCCACCACGAAGTGATCATCTTTTCAAATCTTATCAAAAGTGGAAAACAGATATGATCCTATCTCTAAGTGAACCTAGAACACCCAAACTTGATATTCCTATCGTTCTTGAGAAGGAAGTTCTTCCTTTGAAAGATAAAACTAATGTCTTTCCTCAAGAAGATTCCCAACCCATTCCTATGGATGTGACTATGTCTATGTCTAATAAACTATCTAAAAGTAGACCTATACCTCCTTGTCATGATGGACTTGGTCTCCTTCCTAAACCAAATATTCCTCCTTTATATGGAGCAGTTCCTCCTCCTTCCTTTTATAGAGAGAAGAGACCTTCCTCTTCTCCTATTATCCAACCTAAGAAACCAAAACCTAAATAGCCAAGTGATAAGGATGAGAACATTCCTCCTCCTCAATCTTCTCCACTTCCTACTAAGACTAGACGAAATCGTTTTGCATGTGAACACCGACGAAAGCGTCGTCTTAGAGCTCAGGCAGCTGCTTCTCAAACTTTGCAATCCCCAAAAACACCTTCAGCTAACATTATTCCATTGTCTCCAAAATCTCATAAACATAAGATGCATGATGGTCTTGATCCTGTGCGAGTTAAAGATCCTATTTTTATAAATCTTGATGATGATATAGATGAAAATGCTACTTCTCTTGCTTCTAATAGTGAATATGAATTTGTTGATATTGATAACCATTTATCTAACGAATTTTCTAAAGCACTTATCCTAGCTCCTAGACAAGAACAACGTGGCTTGGAACATGAACATAGCCCTTGTTTGGATCTTGTGATAGCTCCATCTGCTGTGTTGGATGTTCCTCCTCTAACGTGTTTCCTGCCTTCCCGAAATATTGATCAGCAAGATCGGGGGGTAGATGACATGCTAGACTAGTTTCATTAGCATAGCAGATTCTCTCCTCCTCTCTTTCTTTTGTTACTTCTGCTATCTGTTATTCTCATTCTTCTATTTGTTGTCCTTAGTGTTGTCTACTTGAGGACGATGCAAAGCATTGAGATCTCTTTTGGTCTCTCTCATGTTGACTCAAAAGACACATGTGTTCCCTTCTTCTAGGTGGCCTTCCTTGATTGGGGAATGAAGAAAAATTATGCATACATACATATGATATACATGAATTATCATACAGCATACTGACCCCGAGGAAAGGGAAGTCACCTCGTGCTTTGTGTTTTGTGTCTATTATCCTTGGGTTTATCTCACACTTGGGGGCTAAATCTTTGTGATAACGTGCTCCTTTCCCTTCTCATTTCTTATGTGTATCACTACCTTAAAGCAATCACCCCCATTGAGGTGTGTGCGATCGCTTTAACGTAGGGGGGCATACACCCCATCTATCCCTTCAGGATACTTGAAAATTTCTTGGCGAACTTAGCTTTGCCTTGAAAATTTTTGGTATTTTTCTTGCATGACTCATAGTGAGGGAACCTTACTACTGACAGTCATGGTTCTCCCTCATGATCTTCCCTTTTACTTTTTCAATCGAAGTCGTAAGCTCCTTAGTCCACTGGGGGCTTGGTTTATCTTACCTCCTTGACGTGGTGAAAGTCTTTCAATGTTGTTTCCTTGTACTTTACCATAAGTATGAGCGTACGCTTATACTCCTGCTAAAGTGGGGGCTAAATGTAACTTCCTAAAATTGTGACACTTGCAATTTCGACTGCATTTGGGTCTTCATGATGGCGATGCAACACGGAACCTGAATGGAGACCCCGAAACTTGTTCATGACATCAAAAACTGCATTTTTCAGTACCCTGGCCTGATTCCTCCTTGCACCCTGCTGTCCTGGGAGGTGGGACCATGGCGCCCAGTGCCCTGGTCCTTCAGGACCATGGTGCCCAGTACCCTAGTCCCCCAAGACCATGGCACCCAGCGCCCTGGTCCCTGGCCCTATTTTGGACCTGGTCTCTTATGGGGCTTCGGGTCTTTAAGTTTGCAAATTGGAAAATAATGTTTCCTGGTCGGCCTAAGGTCGGAAAAATCAGTCTTTCAACCCTAATTGGCAAGTATATAAACTACATTTCCTCTCCCATTTTGAGGAGGAAGGACATATGTGTACAAGACGCGGAAGCGATATTCAAATATTCAAACATTCAAGCATTCAAGCATTCCTTCAAGCAATTGAGCATTCTAAGTCTCCATTCAAGGCTAAGTGTTGCATTCAAGACAAGGATTCAACCATTGAAGAGGAGATCACATACAACATACAACATACAACAACATTACACCTTCGCATGTAAGAATACAAACATTCTTACAACAAGGTATCAGTACTTGTTTACATTACAAACATTTACATTTACAACATTCTCATTTCTTGGTTAATTCCAAAACCGGGGTTTGACCTAAGGGAAAACCCCTAATCCCTAACTCCCCAATCGTCCTCTCTTTTCTGTGTGTAGGTTACAGGTAAGCGACTGTAATTGAAGATCTGGAACCCTTGTGCAGAGACGAACAGATCCCCCTTCGTTTCGCAAATTTTTTGGAGGACCGTGTGCACGCCGGGCGCCATCGTCCTATCAACTTTCCCTCAAATTTGCAAGACAGTACTGTCTCAACATTTTACTGCTAATTCCAGGTCCGCAGCTTCATCCTATATTCCTATCTCTATTTATAAGTGAATCTTTCTTAGTTTCACCTACACTCCTTGTTCAATCCTACTATCTACATTCTTTACAAAAGAGGGTAGCCTTGCTGTCACAACCCTTGAAACTTATTTAGAATCCAATTTTGCATTGTTTGGGATTCGATCTTGTGGGTTTCAACCCCTCTTTTGAATGTAAAGTCTCTCCTAAGTGAAAACCATCAATCCTAGTGACCTCCTTTCTCTCTCCTTGGAGTGGTGGGGGGAACACTTAGGGTTCGATCGTGATTTTCCGCTTTACACCAAGCACTAACAATGTTCCATGAAAATTTGAAGGACATAAGATATATACTCATTGATGAGATGAGCTTTATAGGTCTGAAACTATTGTTGAAAATACATAGCTGACTTCACAAAGCTTTCCCTCATCATAAACATTCATACTTTGGAGGCATATCTATGATTCTAATTGGAGACCTCGCCCAATTGCCACCTGTAATGGATAAACAAATGTACACATCACACTCAAATGCCATAACACTTTGGAACCAATTTACAACAATTATCACCCTAAAAATGATGTTTCTCCAACAAGGGGAATCTCTAAAGAAATCACAATTCTGCCAAACACTACTAAACATACATAGTGCACACTCGACCCAAGAAGATTGGCAGAGCTTGATGACACAAACAAAAGACCAACTAGCGCCAACTATGAATAAGTAATTTGATACTGTAGTCCACCTCTTTGCTACTAATGATATGGTAACCCTTCACAATAAACAAATGCTAAAGGAATTAAATCATCCAATTGCAATAATTAGAGCTACAACAACTACAAGCAAAACAACTGTTGACTTGAAAAGCAAGTCCTACCATCACCAGGCCAGTGAATCATGCTCACAACTAACTTATGGACACAAACAGGACTTGTCAATGGAGCTCTTGGTGAGATAATTGAAATAATTTATAGCTTTAATTCCAAGCCACTTGACATACCAATGTATATCATGGTCAAATTTGATAACTATAGTGGTTCCCAGTGGCACCCAAACGACCCGAAACTTGTACCCATAACACTAGTATCACCAGGCAACCTTAGGCAACTACCAATAAAAATGGCATGGGCTATGACCATACATAAAGCTCAAGGTTTAAAACTACCAAAGGCAACCATCAATATCAGTGCAATAGAAAGACAAGGTCTAACATTTACTATAGTCTCCAGAGTGAAATCCTTAGAAGACCTCCGAATTGACCAAGCATTCTCCTACGAGCGGTATGCAAAAATGGAAAACAATCCATACATGGTACTAAGGAAAAAAGAAGAAGCTCGACTGCAACAACTATCTGGATAAAAAAAAAGTATGCTTTGTGAATCATTTTCAGAGAATTATGCATTGCCTTAGTTGAGCCAAACAGCAAAACTCCTGCAGTAACAAGAATATTTGGGCATGTTGCTCAAGGTTTGTTTATCTTGTAGGTGTCAGTGGTTTTGGTCAATGAAATCTTCATTCAAATATTTGTATTCATTAATGTACAACTTTTCAACAGGTTAGAATATATCTGCATAGGAAATGTTGTTAGACTATTGTATGTTATTTTGTATTTTTGGACTTGTCGTACCTTATTGAAAATTGAAAGTTTGTAACATTGCAGTATGCTGGTTCAACTTGAAATAAACACATGCTTATCAAAAAAGCAATGGGATTTTTGGTAAGCAACAAGTGATAAATATTTCTAAAAAACAATGCCCTAGGATGCATCTCGAGTCCCCTGTTTATGTAAGGAAATATCTTTGGTACAAAGTTAATATACATATCGATTGAAATTTTGATATTTTAGATGTTAATATACATCTTGACCAAAATCCTATGTCAATTATGTCTTGATGGAGGTTCATACCCTGTTATAAAGCTTCAATTTTTGTACAGGTTGGGACAAGGCTGCACAAGGTTGTGGAATCTGGCTTTACACCTGCCAGTTGCATTTTTCGAGAAGTTCATCAAACAGTTTGAATGCCTTGTACATGCTTCCGCATTTTGCATACATGTCAACCGATGCAATTCCAACTATAACATCTAAACATTCTCTTTTAATTATGTTTTGATGGATTACTGTACCCAGTTCTAAAATTCCAAATTGAACACATGCTACTAGATTGGTGGTAAAGGTTGAGGAGTTTGGCTTTACAAGCAAATGCTGGATGCCTTGGAAATCTCTTGTATGTGGGCATTTGACATTCATGGAGGATGTTAGAGATTATCTGAGTGCTAGGGAAGTGAAATCTCTGTGTCTATTCTAGTGCTATTATTAACTTACCTCTTTTTGAGCAGATGTTTTATTTGAGTTTCTTATTATGTTATTAGCAATAGCTATACTGTTCATATCATTATTACATGGTTAACTCTCAATATCTTGATCAACTTACAATGAGACTTGAAATCCTTCAAACAAAAATATACCAAATTGCTTAATATATGTGTTCGAAACCAAAGCCTTGCTTACAGTATAGAGTTATCAGTTTTTGGGAAGAAAAAATCTGAAACGCAAATATTGCAAACATAAACATCTCACATTACACAAGCTATATGAAGAAATGTCACAAAAAATTGGGAGATACTAGTGAGGGATCTTATATCTACAGTACCAATGATTATGGATTGCTGTGTGTTGTGGTCTTCATTTTATTTCTGATCATTTATTAACTTGAGTGATCATGTGGCCAAACTCAAGTTTGTTGATGAGTACTTCGAAATTTAGAGATTCAGGAACACTAATATGTATTGTTTTGCATCAAAATTACAAAGGTTTATGACAACAATTATCATTTGTACTTGCAGAGATGTTCATTGAGATTAAATTTGAATCATTCCATACTGGTTATTTTGGTGATTTACAACTGGACCATATATTCCGAGTTGTGTATTTAATCAATATTAATTTGTCTTGCTCTATGCAGTTCTCCCCCAAATTAAGTTTGAACTTGCAATTATTCTAGAAGTCTTGCTACAGAATCAGTTTCCAATCATTTTCAAATATAGATTTTCTAATTGCACTAAAATGATTGCTTATTTTATTTACTTAAATTTATTCTTTTTTCTAATCTATGGATGATCTTTGACATTTGTAGCCCACTCGCAAGTGATCTAAGTATCTTGTTTTCAAATATAGATTTTCTGATTACACTAAAATGATCATTACTTCCAGTATTTGTAATTGTAAGTTGTGCAGTTTGCTACCAAAACCCATATTAATTCAGTCTAAAAAATGATTACTTATTTTATTTACTTAAATTTATTCCTTTTTCTAATTTGTGGATGATCTTTAACATTTGTAGCCCACTCGCAAGCGATCTAATTATCTTGTCTTAAACACATGCATTTTTAGGCATGATGTTCTTCATCTTTGTCTGAGTAATTGCTATCCACAGTACAAATAGGACCTTTCTAAGGTCCAACCGCTAGTATAGTATATACTAGCGATTGCATCTTAGTGTGCAATGGGTATGCAGAAAGAGGTGTTTAGGTGAATTAGGAAAAACATTGGTCTATTTTTTTGCATATATTTGGGTAATACATGAGGTCACTTTGTAGCTCATAATGTTGTTTGTGCAACAAAGTTCTCATTAGAGAAGTGATAGCTTCAAATTAACTATGCATCCACTTACAATGATCCAATCATAATTGAAAAAAAACCTTTAAATTGAGAAGAAAATCAAGTTTCATTACCAACAAAATATGGTGAGCAAGAGAGACATTTAGATAGTGCTAGAAGGAGGGAGAGATAGATGAGGGAAGAGTGAGAGAGAGATGGGTAAATAGATAAAGATAGAGATAGAGAAGAAGAAGATAGAGATATAAATAGAGTTAGAGACATAGTTGGAGAATAAGGAGAGGAATATGGAGAGGAGGAGAGAGATTTGGAGAGATAAAAGAGAGAGAGAGGAGAGGAATAGATAAATATAGAAAAGAAAAATAAAATGAGAGAAAGGGAGAGATTACAAGATAGAGATAGTAGGTGATATATAAAGAGAGGGAGAGATATAGTGGTAGAGAGAGATAAAGATAACAAGATAGAGTTAGAGGGATAGGTAAAAGAAGTGATAAGGAGAGATAAATATAGAGAGAAAAAGAGATATAGATAAATAGAGGTCTAAAAAGAGGGAGAAAAGAGAGAGAGAGGGAGATGGATGGATAAAAGGAGGAATTTCTAGAGATATAGGGGAGAGAGGAGGATATGGGTAGAGATGAAGATAGAGTGAGAGAAGAAGAGGGAAAATAGATAGAGAGATAGAGAGAGGTAGAGGGAGATAGAGATATATGGGGGTATAGAGTTAGAGAAAGATCTATAAATAAAGAGGGAGAGATACATGTAAATTGATGGTGAGATAGAGTGAGAGATATATCTAAGGACATTTAGCGAGAGGGGAAGAGGGAGAGAGATAAAGAGATTGACAAACAAAGAGATCTAGGGATAGACAAATAGAGATGAAAAGAGGGTGAGAGAAATAGGGGGAGATAGAGTGAGAGATGCACATATATTGGAAGAGAAATAGAGAGAGAGAGAGAGAGAGAGAGATAATGATATATAGATTTAGAAGGGGATATAGATGTATGGAGATAGCGATAGAGGGGGAAAGAGTGAAAGAGAAAGAAGGTGACAAAGACAAGTAATAGACAAAAAAGGTTTAAAACTTAGAAAGAGGGAGAGTGATAGGGAGGGGGAATATAGAGAGATAAAACTGATAGACATAGGAAGGGAGAAATAGGTAGTATATGTGTATACACATTATAAAGAGTAGAAGTAGAGAGAGATATAAAAATAGGGAGTGATGGGGATAGAGAAAGCAAGGGAGAGATAAGATATAAATATGGAGAGAGGGATGTATAGGGATAGAAAGATATGGAGATAGGGATAGAAAGAGAGAGAGAGAATATATATAACTTGTAAAATATAATGGTGGTGAGAGAGAGGAAGAGATGGAAAGGGGGAGAGGGAGATGTGGAGATAGAATATATTTCAAATATTTAATTACTTTGCAATAAACAAATTTTTAATAAGACAAAAATACAACTTAGATTGATTCTAATATCTTTTAATTATTATTTGTAATTCCATAAGAAGACAAATAATTAAAATTAAATTTTAACTTAGCTATGGTGCTAAATAAATCTAGAAGTTGATTTCTAAAATACTCTTTGTTGATCAATAAGTGATTTCAAAAAATAGTCACCACTATTTTTTTATTCATGTAAATAATTGAAAAAAAAAGAGGAGCTTTGTAGATCGGCACCCACACCTCGATGACCACCATTCACACCAGGGCATGAGCTGCAACGTAGCTGGAAGGCCTCCATCTAGTAGGGAAGTATCTTCACAAAACCACCCATGACAATTGGTAAAGGGAAGAAGAGCTTCTAGGGCAGAGAAGAGGGATGATAGGGTTTCTGGAATGGTCAAATATGTGGGTGATCCCCATCACCTTGCGAATCCCTGGTTGTTCCACCAATGCAAATTACATACCACTGGGTTTTTGAGAAAATACTTTTGGTCTTAGACATCCCCTTAGAAAGCCGCAACATTCAACTCGCCCACATACATATAGAGCGGAGGGTTATAGAAGACCCGCCATGGATGGAGGAAGGGAAATGACATATCATAGCCCCAAATTAGTCAATTCAAAGCCAGTTTCAAAGCTAGGGAACTCACTGCAACATGAAAGAAAGAATGCGACAAGGAGCAAGGGTTCCCTAGAAATGATAAACCCCAACCTGGATTGCATCAAAATTTCAAACCCTATGGAAGCCATGGAATCAAGTAAATATTGCAAAGGGCATGGACTCTTTGCAAAATGGGGAGGGAATAATAAACCTCTCACCAGAATATATGAATGGTGGAAAACAAATTTCCATGGCCAGGTAAGTATCACTACCCTAGCTAATAATTTTCTGTACATTGAATGCTACAAAAAATCTTTGAAAGGCAACCTATTGCATGAAGAATATGTTTTTTACAAAGGTGCAAATTTCAATTTCATTGAATGGCAACTTAAATTCGATGCTAATAGATATGAATTCAAAATAGTATCGAAATGGGTAGAAATTCATAAGGGTCCTATTGAATTAATGCATGCTACAATTCTTACAGAAATTATGGATAAATTGGGCAAATTCATAGCCGTAGAGAAAAACAGGTCAGATAAATCTGACATAAAATTGCTAATAGAAGTAAATAAGGGCATGGAAAACCTAAAAAATATAACTCTAGAAACAATAGATGGTATTTACACCCTAAAGCCGATATCGTATATTGGCCCAATAGCTAAAGATTTAGCATTCTGCAAAAGGTAGAACCCTAATCTATAGAAGACTCAGGAAAAAACAAGAGATAACCATAGAGCTCCAAAAGACACAATAAATATTCAATTTAATAATGATAGGGGTGGATTTATTATAAAAATTGATCAGCAAGAGAATGTTGATATCCCAACCCACAAAATAGAAGTATCCTCCAGATGGGAGGTGAGAAATTAACTCTCGACTATGGAAAATCCATGAGCAACAAAAGAGGTCAGAAGTCTTTTTTATAAAAAAAAAAGATGGACAGGGATGCAGAGGGGCAGGCCAAAATCACAACCTTTCTGGGGCAAGGAAAATCTCCCCTTCTCCTCATAGAGAAATAAACATACTAACATGGAATGTTAGGGGTATGGGGGCCCCTAACAAACAATGCTTAATTAAGCGAAACATACTGAAATCTACTATGGACCTAGTAATGCTACAAGAAACAAAACTAGGTAAGACTGATATGGACAATTTTAGCAAAAAATTCACCCAATGGTAGATGGAAATGGTGGAGTCTATAGGAGCATTAGGTGGACTGGGTATCATGTGGAAAAATAAATCAGTTGCATTTACATGCCATACCAAGATGCAAAACTAGATGGCTAGTAAAGTAAGAGCCCTTAGTCTAAATCTGGGAGTTTATGATCATTAATGTATATGGCCCAATTCCAACATATAAGAAGAGATCAGTTTGATAGGAATTGAACACTACTTAAACAATTAGGATGCGAAACACCTCATCATAGGTGGTGACTTCAACACCATCTTGTACTCAACTAATAAAAGTAGTGGGATAAAAACCATAAGATAGCCAGGAAGAGACTTTGCAAACTAGATAAATAACACTAACCTATTGGAAATCAAGACTGAGACAAGTTTTCACACATGGAAAAACAAAAGAAAAGGTTTCTCCAACATTGCAGAAACACTTGATAGATTCTTCTTCAAAGGAGACCTAACCGACCTCAAAATAGAATTAAAGACTACAATATTACCATGGTCAGGCTTTGATCATTACCCAGTGTTTTAGAACTTATGGGGGAAGAAAAGCAAACTGGGTGTCCCTTCAAGCTCAAAATGATGTGGTTTACACATGAAGACTTCCTCCCCAACATACAAAAATGGTGGAAGGATAGTGTCTTTGTAGGATCTAAAATGTATTGTATTGTCTCCAAGATGAAAGAGATTAAACATAAACTTCTAGATTGGAACAAAAAGAAATTTAAAAACATCTTCGACGAGAAGTCAAGAATTGAGAAAGAGTTGGAAACAATAAATACTGTTGTGATGCAAAATGGGATTACCTCTGAAACAAATGAGACTGAAAAATGCTTTTATGTGAATATAAAGGCATTCTGGCCAGAGAAGAGATATATTGGAAACAAAAATCTTGAGAGACATGGTTAGAAGATGGAGATAGAAACACTAAATTTTTTCACAATAGTGTCAAAATGAAAAGGGAAGCAAATAAGATTACTCAAACCATCAATGATAGTGATCAGATCATTCCAGATCAAAATCTGATCGCAAAAGATGCAACCAAGTACTTTGAAAATATTCTCAATAACTGGGAGCACTCAGACCTCCCTAACAATAGAATCTCATTAATTAACATACCCAAATTGATAACAGAGGGTGATAATCAAATGTTAAACTCAAAAATCACCCATGAAGAAGTCAAAACATCTTTGGCACAATTTCAAGGAGATAAAGCCCCTAGACCAGATGGCTTCCCTACTATTTTTTTCCAAAATGATAGTGCATTTTAGCGGACGAGGTTACTAATGCCTTGGAATCTCCCCACAATGTAGGGAAGTTCCTAAAAGAGATCAATAATACCTTTTTGGCCTAAATTCCAAAGAAGGAGAATCCCTAAAAGTGGGAAGAATTCAGGCCCATTTCTTTATGCAACATGACTTATAAACTACTAGCTAAAGTCATGCCCAATAGACTAAAAAAATTATTGTCTGCCATAATATCAGAAGAACAAACTGGCTTTGTACCCAATAGATCAATTTTGGATGAGATTATTGTCATCTAGGAAGCCATCCACTCCTGTCAGTTCCAAGGGCAACCTAAAATGCTGATAAAATTAGATATCAAAAAGGCTTATGACAAAGTGGATTGGTATTTCCTTTGTAGCTAGTTGAATGAAGGCCTTTGGCTTTAACAAACAATGGGTTAATTGGGTTTACTTCTGCATATCAAACCCTGGGTTCTCTATCTTACTAAATGGGAAATCGAAAGGCTTTTTTGAAGTATCTAGGGGACTTAGACAAAGAGATCCCTTATCCCCATTCTTATTTATCATTATGTCTAAAGCCTTAGGAAGAAGCTTAGATGCATCACAGAGGGCTGGCAGACTAGAAGGGATTTAGATCACTGAAGGGGTAGATCCATGTACTCATCAATAGTTTGTTGATGACACAATGATTATGGGGAAAGGGAAATTGAAGGAAGCTAAGGAAATCAAGAAAATATTACAATCTTATGGGCTGGTTTTCGAAGAGATGGTACATAAGGAGAAATTAGAGATATTCTTTTTCAATATGGAGGCATAAGAGGAATAGAGAATAGCTTCACATCTAGGGTACAAAATAGGTCATCTACCATTCTCATATTTAGGGATGCCTCTAGGCAAAGGTATCAAAACCAATAAACTCTGGGATCCATTGATTGAAAGGGTGAGGAGTAAGTTGTCATCGTGGAAAGCCTTATGGCTGACAGGGGCAGGAAGATTCACCCTCATAAAATCAGTCTTAAAATCAATCTTAGGAGCAATGCCTATCTATCTTCTTTCATGTATACCACTTCCAAAAGGGGCCTATAAGAAATTAACTCAAACAATTAGATATTTCTATTGGAATGGTACAGAGGATAAGAACAAAATGAAATTTATATCATGGGACAAGATATGTCGAGAAAAGAGTAATAGAGGCACGAGAATAAGAAAATTACTATGGAAAAATAAGGCTTTAGGGGCAAAACTAGCATGGATAATGTACACATCCTAAAAATCCAAATGGGCCAAAATCCTTAGCAGCAAATAGATATCACAAAATCAGAGAGAGGCACTATTTAGGGAAACAAACCCACCCACGGGATCTAGAATCTGAAATTTTATAAAAGAAAGTCAAATGATCATATCAAACCATCTATCTTGGGATATTTGCAATGGTAAATCTGCCTTATTCTAGGAAGATTCCTGGGGGGGATTGTTGGCATTATGTGAACCGGCATGAAGACATAATGACATTGTATGTTGTCATTAATGTCAATATGTGTTATGAAGTGAACCGGCATATGTGATATGTGAGAAGAGGGAACTGGCATATGTATGAACCGGTTTATATGTCAAAGTGAAGTAGTATATTTGTTCAAGGTGAACCGGCATGTAGTTATGGGAACCGACACATGGAAGCATTGTATGACTACCGGTTGGTAGGTAGCTTCCACTTCAGGATTTCCGATTGGAATACCTCAAGTTTGTGTGACTCAATCGGTGATCTTCATGTGACGAGTTAGTAGTATAATGGAGGATAGATCATGTTGAAATGTAAGCTCTGTGTGCATGAAGAAGACTATTCCTATCTACCTCGGGAATGTGCGAAGTCTGTCAAATGGTGATAACGCGTGATGGGTTATCAGCCACCATGAAATCGGTGGAAAATGGATGATGGAGAATGTCTTGAGATCGATTCAAGACTGTTGCATTTAATGTAGTATGATTCAACGGTCAGGAGTGAACCGTTTGAATTGCTTAACCTAACAAGTTTAGGGTTTAGGGTTTTTACTACCCACCTGTCTATTTCCTATAAGGTCAATGTTGTGTTTCTTTCTAAGGTTGTTGGCAAAAGTTGTGAATGTGTATCCAGGGGAAGTGATATGTGATTCTTGCTAGACCAAAGGAGAGAAGAGATACCTGCAAAGTGAACATGCAAAAGGAGAAGAGGAGCCTAAATGGATCTGCATTAGCATTGAGTGTTGTTAACAGATCATTGTAATTCTTGTTGATCTCTAACCACTTCAATAGTTGTAAAATCCCCTAGCAAGGTAGCCTTAACTGGCTTGATGCAAAATCCCCTAATAGGGTGGTTTAAACAGGCTTGATTCAAATCCCTTAACTGGGTAACTTGAGGTTAATGAGTTCTGAGAAGCTATAGAGCTCTGGAGATCCTTTAGCTATTGAGTTCTTGAAATCCTCTAACAAGGTGACCCTACCAGGTTTAACCCTTAACCAGGTATTATAACCATCCCTTAATCGGGTGATCCCTAATAGGATCGGTTCCTATCAGAACCTATTGTAATATCTTTAACCAGACAAGGCTCCTAACAAAGCAGACTTCAAAAGAGTTCAAAAGCAACTTGTGGGTATTCATCCCCACCATGGTTTTTCCCAGTTGGGTTTCCACATGAAAAATATGTGTGTCATGTGTGATGCTTCTATCTTGTGATGCTTTGTTATTACCTGTTGAGCATATGATGGTTCTCTATTTTATGCCTGTCTATAAAATATACTAAACTAATGGTTGTAATGATCAGATGATAGTTTACCCATCCATGCATAAAAGTGAAATGGTAGTGTTGTTTTGAGTTAAGTGAAAAGCTAAGTGATCAACTAGTCAATGCTTGTTTTATACACTCTTGGCTTTACCAATTACAGTCTGTGTGGAAAAGGTATCCCTATTTGTCAGTCATTTGGAGCATTTGCTATCAAACCAGTTTTGGACTGTATTTGTGTTTGTACTGATTCACCCCCCCCTCTCAATACCGGTTTGGTACTAGTGGTTCATCATTAAGTTATCAGGGATACCCCCCGATAGACAATCTGATGAATACGATCGGTATAAAGGACCAAATAAAATCTTAACGGGGTAATCATGTAAGGGATTATACAACAATGGCACCAAAATTGACAATGGGATGGAAATAGAAAAACATGCTCCCATTCTTGGCAGATAATAAAGACCTAGCATTGTTGCAAATTCTTGAATGCAAAATAATAATATTCAGAATTGGGCTAGATGATCTTATATGCTCTAGATCAAAGGATGGAAAATACAACTGTAAAGATAGTTTTCATAACCATATATGATGAGGCAAACACTGTCAAGGATTACATCCCTAATACACTATGCTGGGACAAATTTTGTCTCCCAAAAGTTGGCTTCTTTGCCTGGGCAACATTTAAGGGGAAGGTCCTAACTACTGAACAATTTAAACTTAGGGGCTACGAAGGACCCTGAATCTATTTTTTATGCCAAAAAGACGAGGAGACAAATGACCATATATTCACAACTTACAATGACACATAGAAATGCTGGTATTGGCTACTGACACAACTAGGTTCGTCAAGCGCTTTTATCCCTTCCCTAAAGGAATGGCTCAAAAGTTGGCCAATTATCAAAAGGAATAGAATCTTCCACAATTTATGGATATGCAACTCAACAATAGTAATATGGGAGGTTTGGAAGGAGAGGAACAAGAATTTTTCAAGAAACAGAAATGAAGGTAGAGAATCTTATAAAAAAATAGAAGCCTCCATCACAGAAATCTCCAATATTAAGAATGTGACCATGCCCCAACATGATAAGAAATTTATAGACTAGGATAACTACATCAGAAGGAAGTGGAAGGGGATTAAAATCCCTCCATTCACTGGGAAGGGTGGCATAGACAAGACCGAAGTAAGGAAAGCATGCAAATGGGTGCCCCCAGAGGTTGGATGGTGCAAACTCAACTTTCATGGAGCATCCAAAGGTAATCTAGGGGAGGTAGGGGTAGGCTGCATAATTCACTCAGATGAAGGGATCTGTATTGGATCTAGATCCAAATATCTAGGTCATTGGATTAACAATAATGCAAAACTGTTGAGCCTAATAGAGGGTTTAAACCTATGCAAACAATTAAAAATATCTAGATTAGAAATAGAAGGGGACTCTGCCATTATAGTTAATGCAATGACGACCAAAGCAATGCCAAACTAGGAACTTAGAATTTTATTGGACAAATCCCTATCTCTAATGGAAAGCTTATCAGATTACACGCTTAATCACATATATAGGGAGGCTAATACATTGGCAGATAATCTAGCCAATTTAGGGGCAGATGGAACAAACAAAACCACATCATTAACACATAGGCAATCAGACCAAGATACTTATAGGTAGGAAGTGGTTTAGATATAATCCCGAATAACACATTCACACACATATTGGAAGGCATGCATATGCATATGCACAAATAGCGGTATATATGTACGTATATATTTATACTTGTATACTTATATGTGCATACATGCATATATATGGTATCAGATACATATATAGATGCACATATACATATATAGATATATATATAGATATATACTGACACAAATATAGATATATGCGTATATAACCATATATATACCTATCAATAATAATCTTAGAGTAGAGCTCATCATAACCCCTCCTTTGGCTCTTAATAGATTTCTCAATAAAATAGATGTATATGATCATTTGTATACACAAAGTATGTTTGTATGCCTATATGGTTATATACATACATATATATGAACATATAAATAAACATATAAATATGTATATCTATATATGCATATAGTTATATATGTATATACAAACAAACATTTACACATTTAAAAAGATATATATTTACACACACATGTATATAAAGACTGAAATATGTATATATACATATAGATATATATTCAAACACACACACACACACACACATACACACACACACAGATATATATATATATATATATATATATATATAGACATCATCATATCTCAAGACCTTATAATTTATAGTATAGGGATGGAAATCTCTCAGATTTGTCAAAGATACACATGCTCATTTGTATACATAAAACATGTTTATATGTATACTTACATACATATGAATATGCATATGTATACATACATTTATATATATACATATGCTTAATTATATTTATGTCCATGTATGTATATGCTTTTTCATGTAAATATAATTAAGCATATATATATTTACACAGAAATATATATATATATATATATATATATACACACATAGAAACTGATACATATATTTATATATATATATATACATACACACACACATACACACATCTATATAGCATATTTATATGTGTATACATCATATGTCAGAAATCATCATAAAGGCACTGCTCGACTACTTGAGCAATCATTCATTGGAGAGGCTAGGGAGTAAGGCTAACAAACAATCATGAAAAATCAATCAATGCTCCTATAGTCGATACGGTAGGGCAATATGGGGATGGAAATATGTCAGAGTTATCAAAAGATAATCATAATATTTATTAGGAGGTGAATGGGAAACCATCACAAGAAAAGCCTAGCATAACCGGAGTTACAACTTGATTTACTGATAATATCGGTTAACAAAATTAGTATATCTAAGTAGAGGCACCCACCTTTTATCTCTATAAAAAGATGGACTTTGGTATTTGTCTATGCCCTAAGAAGCATGAAATGTCCTTTCTCGGAGAGATCTCTAGCAAATGCTGGTCGGTTATTTTGAGATCGGAAGATGATCTGGTAATACATGCAACCAAAAGGATTATGGGCAATGAGATTACATACTCGGAACATAGGGAATGAGTCAGTAGTAGCATCCCAGTGGGGTTTTCATCAATACTACTCACAATGGGAGAAGATAAGGCAGTCACAGTCTCACTATGTAGGCTAATATTCAAAAAATAAAATCTGGTTAACCTGGAAATGGCTATTAAATGCGTGGATTATAAGTTATATATACCTTATCCGAAAGATTAAACCAAAGCTACAGAAGCCATAGATAAGGAAGAGGCTCTCAATATATATTTTAAGAGGCATATTCTCAGCAACAAAGATCAGAAACTATGTGGCCAAAGGCAAACTAAGATAACAAGGAGAATTGCATTCCTCAAACAATGGCTTGGTGTGGTAGAAGAACCAAAAGGTGAATGGTGGGTAATTTATATGGTATAGGAGGCTTGGACCCCATTCGAGGATGATAATCTCAGTGATATGGAGGCTGAGGAAACACGGGCCTCTAGCATGGAAATCGTAGATGATAATGAGGAATAATAAGTTTTCATAACATACTTTTGTTTGCAGTTTACTAGTATAACTAATCTAATACACAGGGATGTAGGATCTATAGTTAGTACAAGGCACATATCGAATTGTTTATGAAAGCACTTTGATATAAGGATGGCTTAGAAATGTATGAGTATGTTATAGCATAGATAACGAAGGGTAAGATACTCACTTGATGACATTTACAAAACATATAGATATACTAAAATAAGTGAAGTTTAGAATCCGAATATTTCTTTGTGCCAGGCATATACTAAAATGCAGTAAAAGGAAGTACTCTAGTAACTCTTGTATATTGGTTTAATTTAGCATTTACATTTAGACATCTATAAGACCAGAATATCATGGTAAGATCATGAGCTACATGATAGATGGGTTGTATTATTATCAATCTCTTGTTGACCAGTGTTTATACCTCTATTATTATTATAGCATGGGTAATCTTTCATAGTATAGCCAACAATTTCTGATGCTGACTTAATATGAAAGAAGCCTAGGCTATAATAACAATAGTGGAAAGTATGCAGAGATAATACTAGTTCTTCTTCTTCTTGTACTAACACTTAATTAAGTGGTCTACACCAGGATTGTCTTGAGAATCTATTTTGCAAGAAAAGCAGAAGGCAGAAAATATGGCAAAAGCAGCAACAATACACAATGAAGTCTTGTAGAAGCAAGTTAATTCATGAGAAATTATAGATACTACCTATGAAGGGCTTTTTGAACAGCCAGAATGAAGAAATTGTAAAGAATTATATGTAACTCAATAAATGATATTAGATATTGACTAGACCGATGGTCCCAGGCAAGGCCGAAGGTTTTCTCCTCTCCTCTCTTTCCTACCAATGCTCAAACTGAGTGGAGATTGTAATTTTATTTTATTAGTAAAATATGTCTTAGGTCTTTTACCAAGCAAAAAAAATAAAAAAATAAATTTTAACTTAATAAATAAATAATCTTGAAAAAAAAGAAATATAAGAATTAAAAAAATAAATAAATAGAATATCTAATAAAAGAAGGTAACATTAACAATATTCTAATCAAATAAAATAGTGAATTAAGAAATATTTTAATTGTAAATATGATTATTCTACAATAACTAACATTTGGATAAGACAAATAATTATAAATTAAATTAATTTTAATATTTTTTAATTATTATTTGTATTTTCATAAAAAGACATAAATAACTAAAATAAATTTTACACTTAATGAAAATGAATCATTAAAAGAAAAATGAAAAGAAGAATTAGGATAAAGCTAATTATTTTTTTTAATATTATTTTTTTCTTTGTACACACTTAATAATATATTTATTTTCCTATTTTTTCTTTTTCTTTTTTAGACAATTAGAAAACAAGATAGAATATCTTAATAAAATAAATAGTATTGAAAAAATATTTCTATTAGATTTTTTCCTTTATGAACACTCTTTTTCTAATTAATTAATATTTAAATATATATTTTTTTACTTTTTTATCATATAAGATATCTTTTTTAAATTTAATATAAATAAATAAAATTGGGTTATAATTAAATAAAATTGTAAAAGTGTAAAATTTTAGTGAGAATCAAAATTAAATTAAAAATTATTTTTTTAAATGATAAAATTATAATGATAATATAATTCACATAAAATTTAAGTGAAATATTTATAATATTTATACAACATGTAAGATCAATAAATGCTATGCCATACCCATCCTCGGGCCCCCACCTTTTCAAGATAATTAAAAAAGGATTTACTCCATCTCTTGGTTCATATGTTTATCTCTCCCTCGATTTGCTTCTGGGAGCTTGTTAGTTCTACATTGGATAATTATCATTTTGAGCTGGGCTCTTTTTATTATTGGGGTTTCCTTCCTCGCTCTGATCTGTTGGATAATGGGAATTGTGGAGTTTTATTGTTTGAGTTTAGAATGGGGTTATTATGTGATAGATTAGGGGACAACTTGCATTCTTTTGAATCCTTGCTAGAATTGGTTCCCTCACAGTTTGTGGATAAAGCCTTAGTGGTGCTTATGGGTTTACATTCTCTGCTCTCTTTTGGTTTTTTGGCCTTAGCTCCTCCACGGTTAGAATCTCCCTTGTAGATCATTCCTCCTTTGATCATGGATAGAGAGCCTCCTATTGAGAGCTCAAGTTCTTGGTTTCAGAACTAACTATGTGTGTAGATATGTTGATGTCTTTTTGATGCGGGGTTCTAATTGGTTGATATATCTTTATGGCAAGCTTGGGAAGCCTTGTGGTTGGGTACCTCCTCTACAGATTACTCCTCATAATTTTTTGGGTCATATGGATAATGATATGTATATCTTTGATAAGCTATGTAATGGGAGGGTGATCAATATCAAATATGTAATTGGGTTTATGGGGTTTTTTTGATAATGATATGTATATCTTTGAAAGCTATGTAATGGGAGGGTGATCAAAATTAGATATGTAATTGGGTATATGAGATTTTAAATTTACTTTTTTGGGCCACAACCGAATGTTTTCTTGCAAGTTCTTTCCTGTCGATATGCCCTTTGAACCTGTTTGTATTTTCAAAATTCAAAATTAATAAAATATGTTTAGTGGCTTGCCCACTTTTATAAAAAAAATTAAAAAAAATGTTATGCCATACTAAAATAAATTGATTTATTTCTTTAATTACATTTTTTCTGTTGAAATATGTTTAAAATTAATTATATTTCTTATACATATTTAATTATATTAAATTTTAAATTTTTTTTTTAAATAACTATTTTTATTTAATTAATTTTTTACTTAATATGGTTCATACTAATTATATTTTTTATACATATTTTATCATATCTAAATTCTAATAAGTTGAAAAAATATTATTATTATTTTTTTGACTTATACAATTATTATATACTAAGGTTTTTTATTTTTTTTATTTTATATACTTTGATTTTACATTTTTGTTTATTCTATTTTAGTTTTTAAAATAATACAAATTTGAAATTATTTTAATTATTTATGGTATTTTTTGTGAAATTACAATGATAGATAAAATTTATTAGAATTAGTTCATTTTATAATTATTTTCCTTCTATTAAAATTTAAATTATTATAGAATAAATTCATTTTAGATCTTTATTATACAATATTTAATTTGCATATTTTATCAATTTTAAAAATATAAATATTTATGTTCTTAGGTTGAGATCATTGGCTTACTCTTTTTATCTCTATTTCTTCTTTGCTCACTTCAACACTCTTTTCATCTCTCTCTCTCTCTCTCTCTCTCTCTCTCTCTCACACACACACACACACACACACACACACACACACACACACACACACACACACACACACACACACACACACACACACACACACACACGCACACACCCTTTTTTCTCCCTTCTTATATTTATAGTTATATATGTCTCTCTATCTCTCATTTCTAACCTATCTCTCCTTTTCTCTATCCCTCTCTCTCTCTCCCTCTCTATTTCTTACCCTCCCTCTTCCCCCCTCCCTCTCTTGCATTCCTTATCTTTACCTCCTCATGTCTCTCTATTTCTCTAACTCACACACACCCTCCATATTTTTATTGCTCTCTCTCCCCTCTCTTTCTCTATTACTTATCTCTATCACCTCCCTTATCTCTCACTCTTGCCTCCTCCATATCTATCTTCCCATATCTCCCTACCCCCCTCTCTCCCCCTCTCTCTCTCTTACTCACTCCATCTCTCCTACTCTCTCCTTTATATATTAATCTCTCTAATATCTTCCTACATCTTTCTATCTCTAAATTTCCCTCTCTATAATTGTCTCACTCTTTCTATTTATGTTTCTTCCTCTCCTTCCTCTCTCATTCCATATTTCACCCCCTTTATTTTCATATAATATCTCTATCTTTCCTTTTGATCACCATCTCACCCTATCAATCCTTTTATATATATAATTATCTCTCCCTCTCACTCTTATTCTCTCTATCTCTCTTACTCTAAGTTTCTCTATCTCTATTTCTCTCTATCTCTCTCTATTTACCTATTGATCCTCTCTTCATCTCTTTTTATCCATATTTTTTTACCTCTATCTCCTTATCTTTATCTATCAGTCTCCCTATATCTCTGTCTATATATATGACTCCATCTCTCCCTCTCTCCCTCTCTCCCTCTCTATCTATTAAGAAACATAAGTCTATTGGTATATTTTCCTCTATTTGTATCTCTTTTTTTCTCTCCCTCTTGTTTTCTATATCCATCTCTATGAATTGATCTCTCTCTCTCTCTCTCTCTCTCTCTCTCTCTCTCTCTCTCTCCTTAGTTATATCTCTCCATCACTCATTCCCCCATTTCCCCCTCCATATCTTTATATCTCCACCTCTCTCCATTTCTCTCACAATTTATCTCTCATTCTCTTCCCATATATCTCTCCCTCTATCTATCTCCTCTAATTCTCTCTCCCTCTCTCCCTCTCTATTTCTCTATCTCAATTCTCTCTCCCTCTCTCCCTCTATCCATCTCTATCTCTCTCTCCCTCTCTTCTTATATATATATCTCCTTATATCTCTATCTTTTTATCAATTTATAATACTCTCTCTCTCTCTCTCTCTCTCTCTCTCTCTCTCTCTCTCTCTCTCTCTCTCTCTCTCTCTCTCTCTCTCTCTCTCTCTCTCTCTATATATATATATATATATATATATATATATATATATATATATATATATATATATATATATCCTCCTCTTTAACTCTCCTCTGTAACTTTCCGTCTTTATCTCCTTGTCTATCTATTTTTATTTCTTCCTCTACCTCTCTTTGTCTCTCAATGTATCGCACTAACACTTCATCTCTCCTCCTATATTAATCTCCATTTTCACTTCCCTCTCTCCCCCTCTATTTCTAGAAATTTCTTTTTATATCTATCCATCAACCTCTCTCCCTCTTTCTCATTCCATCTTTCTATACCTTTATATCTATATCTCTCTCCATATTTCTTATTCCATGTCTCCCTCTACCTTTATCTCATTATCTCTCTCCCCCTATATCACTCCCACTCTCTACCTCCATATATCACTCCCTATCTCTATCTTTATCTTCCTATCTCTTGCTCTCTCATTCTCTCTCACTCTTTCTCCCTCTATATTTATCCTTTTCATCTCCATATATCCCTCTCTCATCTCTCTCTCTATCTCTCCCTCTCCTATCCATATTCATCTCCTTCTCCATCTCCATCTCCATCTCCATCCCCATATCTCTCTCTCTATCTTCCTCTCTATTTCTATCATCTCCCTCTATCTCCTTAGTCCTCTTTCTTTCTCCTTCCCATATCTCTCCATCTTTCTATACCTATATCTCTCTCTCTATGTCTTGCTATTACAAACATAACATGAGTCTTTTAGTAGTGGAAGCTAATTATAATCCCATTTCAAATGTTCTTCCAATTGGCCTCACGTACTACACAAATGTATCCAAAAACTAAACCAAAATCTTGGCTACTTGATCTTCCACACCTCTTCGGTGTACCCATTGCACACCAAGGTGCAATTTCTAGTTATTATTATATTTTTATTATTAGCTGATAGGCTATTAGAGATTAAAAATCCTACTAGGTTTGTGTGATGTCTCACACCAGTTTTCTTTTATCAATCAATCTCACAAATGCAACAATAAATTCATTAATTGGGGGTGGGTGATTCAGTTTGCTAGTTTACATAGTGGATGATTTAAGGTTCTAGATATCAAATAGGGTAAGTGTTTATAGGTAAGACAAGGCTTGTAGATGTTATAAAGTATTATGCTTTAAGTTTTTTAAATGCATTCCTAATAAAACAAAAATAGCGAAAGAAAATCAATTTGTTTTCATAAAGTACAATATGCATGCCCAATACTTTATTTTATATCGTTTTAATGATTCATGATTGACACATGTGCCTCAGAATATTTTTTGATTAGAGGTTTCTCTTAAAAAATATATATTGAATCAATTTAAATAAATATATAATAATCAATGTTTAAATAGTAAATTATGATATTATAATATTATATTTTAATTCTTAATAATTAAATATATTAAATTTAAATTACTTTTTATTTTTCTGATGCATAAATTTTTTTAAAGTATTATTTTATAATTATTTTTGTCAAGCAAAATAATTGACATATTAATTTTATATTTTAAAATAATAATTTAATTTAATAAAAAATAAAAGCATGTAAAATTCCTATTCATTTTAAGAATATAATTTTTGCCTTATTTGAATTTTATTTTATGTTTCACCTATTTATATTTATTGTTTTTAAAAAATAATTTATTTTAATTTTTAAAATTTAAAATATTTAGGGTGAATCTAAAATTTAAAATTTTAATGCAAAAAATGTTTTGGGTTGCTTTTTAGGGTACGGGGTTGGTTTGTAAAAGTTAAAATTGTATGCATTATTAATTTTTAAACATATTTTTAAGTTTCTAGTAACATATAATTAATGTGTTTTATAATTGTTGGCAATCGACACTCATCCAGTAAGGGTTAATGCCATTTTGGGTTGTCATTGATGGCAACTCATCATCTTAGTGTAAATGGTTTCATTGTTTGGTTAATCAAAATTCATTGCACGAGTCGGCATTCACATTGCTTTACATCGGCACTGGCACCAACATTCACTTCATACCGGCTAAATCCTAATCCCGGTAAGATGTCCTGATCCTAGTAACGTGTATATGGAACCTAGTAATGGATAGGACCTGACTAAGGAAATATTTTGGTCCCGATTATTTTCTCCATGGATTTTGGTGGTAATGTGTGATGGCTGACATGGTCATTATATTTATGTTTGGATTTCATTATGCTCTGGTAGCCGACTTGTTTATATTTCTCATTGAAGCTGGCATGGTTAAGTAAGAAGGATATTTAAGAAGACCACTTCAACGATAGATCATGTATAGTATGGAATGCAAATTTTGGATTGTGAATATTTCAATGAGTATTGGTATGTATTTTGGTCAGCGATTGGAAGCGTTTGTGTGCAATTTCACATGCACAGCATAATCGGTAGCAGAATAGAGCATTAGCAAACTAGTATATAGAGAAGGATATCAGAGCATTCATTGGAACTTGTCAAGCATGGTCAGATGAATTTTATAAGTTTATTTTCATTTGTAAACACTTTGCAATATTTTGTAGGTCAACATGACTTCTTATCTATGTTTGAGTAGTGAGATCTAGGTAGTCAGCCTTGTTGCATGTGCAAACCCTCTCATGTAATATTTGTATACCTTGATCAAGTATATAGATATTGTGGGTATTATCCCCACTGTGGTTTTTCCCTTTGCATGATTTTTCACATATAAATCATGGTGTTATGGTGTTGCCTTTCTATGTGTTATTTGGTACATATGCGCTCTAATTTTATTTACTGTTAACTGGTTAATAAGTAATAATTTCAAAACTAACATTACCGATAGAACACTTTTTGGTTGGTAATATGGATGATTTCATCATGTGTTGCATTGGTTTTGTCATTGATGTCAACACCTATCCTTCTAGAGGTCTACATTATTGAGTTGACACTCTAGTTATATTGGTTTATTGTTGAACTGACACATTGTGTTCACCGGCATGGTTAGTGTCTTATGCATAGTCACTGGTATATGTTCACTGATAGGTTATATGGTTCACTGACAGGAATGATGACTTGTTATCATCTGGAGATCATTTGAAGACATGGATTGGATGATTCCATTTGGTGTTTTTCTCATTGGTCTAATCAGGTTAACATATTTGCTTTTACTGGTAGATAAGTCTAGGTTATGGACCAGTACAAGATATCATCTTTCGGATCAACACAACACATTTTGGAAATTGTGTAAATACATTAAGGCTGACATATTGTATCATATCAAGACTTATTTTATAATCGATTTAAATGTTATATATTTAGTGAGCCGACCTTAAAATTTGGTCTTAGGTTTTATATAAATATAAGATCTCATTTGAGAGATGTAATCATATATGTAACACGGTAATGGTATGAGTGTATGTGCGAATATTGAAGATCATATGAGCAGATCATAGTGTGAATCACAAAAACATTATCTAGAGGTTGAAGGAAGGTTATGAAGGTGTTTGTCAAAGCTTAAGCTGGTATTGAATCTAGCATTGCAGATGCTATTTTGAAGCAGTATATTGTTATAGGATTTAACCATCCTACTGTAGTCAGTGTGACTCTTATTTTATGATTGAGCAGGGAACTCTAGGTGGTTGGCCTTTCTGCATGTGTAGACCCCATTTTTATACACTTACTATCTACAATAGTATCATCTAATTGTAGGTAAGGTTTCCCACTATGGTTTTTCTCCTTACAGGGTTTCCATGTCAAAATCTATGTGTCATGTATTGTGGATGTTGTTTTTCTTTTTGTTTCATGCATTAAGTTACACTGGTACTGATATAATTGCTAATCTATTTTATCAACATTAAGTTTGGTTTACGGGAACTAAGTTTAAGTTGGAATAATTTTTATTTGGGTTATAATTTATTGACAACTGATTGCCCCCCCCCCCTCTCAGTTGTTCTTCCAATTCCTAACAATTGGTATCAGAGCTAAGTCCTCTTTTTGCAGAAGCCTAACAGCTTGAGGATATCATATGGCAACAAACATTTTTAGGAAGGACAGTCCTAAACTTGATGGAACTAATTATGGTATATGGAAGATCAAAATGGAGACACATCTGAATATCACTGGAAGAGATATATGGGAAGTTACAAAGAATGGCTATGTTGGTCCTACTCCGAATAACCCTCATCCATCGACATTGGCTAAAGATTTGGAGAATGATTGCAAAGCAAGAGATGTGCTTCTAAGTGCATTATCAGATCAACAAATCATGGGATTATCAGACTGATCTACTGCTAAAGCTATTTGGGATAAACTCAAAATATTGAATGAAGGAGATACCACTGTCAACATTGCAAAACTGGAATGTTACCAGGTCAAGTATGAAAATTTAAAAATGGAAGAAGATGAAAGAATTTTTGCATTTATGGAAAGAGTTAATGAAATTGTTTTAGGAATACAATGTTGTGGAGGATATTTAAGTGAAGATGAAATTGTTTCCAAAGTTTTAAGAGCTTTTCCAACATCTTACAAATTAAAGTAACTGCTATTAATGAGTTGAGAACAATGCCTAATACATTAGTATCGAGAGATACCTTGGTTTGAAAACTTTCAGCATTTGAGCTTGAGAAATTTGGTCATGTTGCTATAGTCAAGACTGAATTATCATTCAAATCATCATCATCATCATCTAACAAATCTGATTGGAAAGCACTTTATGCAAAAGAACTTGAACAACTTAAAACACTATTTGCAAGGAATATGCCTAAAGGTCCAATAGGAAGTAAGTATGAAGGTAAAACATCTTTCAAATGTTTTAACTGCAATAAAAATGGTCATATAGCATCTAGATGTCCTGATAGACATGCAAGATTGAGAGAAGAAGCAAAGAGAACATATAAGCCTAACCTTGAATATTAAAGATACATATTTAAGAAAAAAAAAGATAAATCATGTTACTATGCATATGAAGGAGTTATAAATGATTTAGATGAAGATCTGATAGATAATGGATGGGCATTTGTTGCAATACAAGAAGATCAACCGATGCCTATTGTCAAACCAGTAGAGCAGGCACTAGCAAAAAAAATTGAATAAAAGGATGAATGGATCATTGACAGTGGATGCTCGCATCATATGATTGGTGATAAAAAAAAATTCTTGTCATTCCAGGAATGTAATGGAGGTCTAGTAATATTTGGAGATGACAAAGCTTGTTCAATCAAAGGAAGAGGCACTATTTCTTTGGATATTAAGCACAATACTGAAAATGTTTATTATTTAGAAGGTTTGAAGTATAATCTTTTGAGTGTTGGTCAATTAGTGGAAAAAGGATTTCAATTACAATTCAAGAATGGAAAATGCAAAATCATAAACAAAACTAGATTGGAGATTGCAACTGGTAATCAGAATAAAGGTAATATCTTTCATTTTGAATACCAGTGATAAGACATGTTTGATTTCTCACATTGATGAAAGTTGGTTATGGCATAAGAGACTCTATCATGTGAATTTTGATTGAATTGTAAAGACTAGTTCAACTAAGGTAGTAAGGGATTTATCTAAGATTGTGAAACCTCATAATCCAGTATGTAAGGAATGTCAAATGAGAAAGCAAGTTAGAACAACATTTAAAAGAATTTTTGAGAAATCCACTAATATTCTTGATTTAATTCATATTGATTTGTGTGGTCCGACAAGAATAAGAATTCTTCAGGGAGATAGATATTTTATGCTAATAATTGATGATTATTCTAGAACTTGTTGGGTTACTTTTCTCAGGGAGAAAGCAAAAGCTTTTGAGAAATTAAAGTTATACAAAGCAATGGTAGAGAATAAAACCGACAAGAAAATCAAATGTTTGATATCTGATCTATGAAATGAATGGAATCAAAAGACAACTATCAACACCCCGAACACCTCAATGGAATGGAGTTGTAGAAAGGAAGAATAGAACTATTCTAGATGCATCAAGAACCATGATAATGGAAGCAAATATACCTCATGTATACTGGAGAGAAGTAGTGAATACAATGGTTTATACTTTCAACAGAGTTCACATCAAAGGTGAAACCGATGAACATTTTAAAGGAGATTCAAGGATTTTAGATTTTGAACTAGCAGTTGAAATTATCATAAATGAGCCAACACAAATTACACAGGTATAGAATGTAGATCCAGTCACATCGGCATCATCAAAAAACTCAATTGTGACTGAAGAAAAACAACATGTGAATAAACCCAGGTATGTAACATTGAATCATTCAAAAAATCAGATAATTGGAAACAAAAATCAGGGTGTTATGACAATAGGAAGATTGGAAAATGAAGAGGTATGTTTAATTTCTCAAGTTGAACTAGCATCTATTTTTTAAGCATGTCAAGATGAACATTGGATAAAAGAAATGGAAGATGAATTATAACAGATTGAAAAGAACAACACATGGACATTAGTTTCGCAGCCTAAAGACAAAAATGTAATTGAAACTAAATGGGTATTTAGGAATAAACTAAATGAAGATGGTGAGGTAATCAGGAACAAAGCAAGAATAGTTTGTAAAGGATATTCTCAGAAAGAAGGAATTGATTATAATGAAACCTTTGCACTAGTTGCTAGAATTGAGGTAGTTAGACTATTTCTTGCATTTGCAGCTCATAAGAACTATAAAGTATATCAGATGGATGTAAAATGTGCATTTTTGAATGGTGATCTTGAAGAGGAAGTTTGCATTGAACAACTTGATGGATTTTCATTGATAGATGATAAGGATATGGTTTGCAGATTAGGGAAAGTTTTATATGGATTGAAACAAGCTCCCAAAGCTTGGTATGCTAGATTGGACAAATATCTTTTGATGCTTGGATATACTAAAGGTAATGTTGACAGCAACTTGTACTACAAAATCACTAATGATGACATTTTGGTTATTGAAGTTTTTGTGGATGATATCATTTTTGGAGGTGAAGATGGATTGTGTAAAGACTTTGCTAACAAGATGCAGGAAGAATTTGAAATGCCTGTGATTGGAGAGATAAAAAAATTTCTAGGTTTGCAGATTTCACAAACAGATAAAGGTATATTCATATTTCAAACAAAATACTTGAAGGAACTTTTGAAGAAATTTGGTATGGAAAACTCCAAACCAATAAGTACTCCTATGACTACAACTGACAAATTGACATTGAAAGATTATTCAGCTCCTATTAATACGATAAGATACAAATCTATGATTGGAGGTTTACTTTATTTAACACAAATGAAACCTGATATAATGAATGCAATATGTATTGTTTCAAGATTTCAAAGCAATCCTAAAGAAAATCATGAATCAATAATAAAAAGGATTTTTCGATACCTACAAGGTACAACAAATCTTGGTTTATGGTATCCTAAGAATGATAATTTGAGTTATGTGCATATACAGATTCAAATTGGGTAGGAGATGTAGATGGCAGAAAGAGTACCACTGGCGGTGCATCCTTTCTTGGCAAAAGATTGATTTCATGGATAAAAAAAAGGCAGAGTACATCATTATCTACAACTAAAGAAAAATATGTTGTTATTGCAACTAATTATACTTAGGTATTATGGATTAAGCAAATGTTGAAGGCTATAAAGGTAAAATGCAAAGAATTGATAATTATTTACTATGATAATTCAGCACCAATTGATATATCAAAGAATCCAATATTTCACTCTAAGACAAAACATGTTTCTATGAAGTACAATTTTCTAAAAGAAAATGTTGAAGCAAATGAATTCAGATTGGTTTATGTGAATACTAAAGAGAAAATTATAGATATCTTTACAAAGCCTTTTCCTAAGGGAACTTTTGAATATCTCAGAGAGCAACTCGGGGTAATTTCCCCACTGACAGAGACTTAGATGTTGAAGTTGACATCAAACCGGTAGGGACTAATAGAGAAATGTTTTTCTGGCTTTGATGGAGGAGAGCTACTTCTCAGGGGGAGCAGATAGTTGTATGTTATGTTATGTATTGATTCTTAACTGCTTTGATATTTGATGTCAAAGGGGGAGAGATATCTATGGAAAAAAACTTGTTGTATTTTGAAGATTGGGGAGACATATATTCTTGGAGGGATGAATTTTGGTTTTTATTTCTGGTATTGATCTATTTTGGGAGATTTTCGGTTTATTGGTTTTGGCATTCTAATTTGGCACTTAGATGTTTTTCCATCTAGTGTTGCCATCAATGCCAAAGGGGGAGATTGTTGGTATTATGGATGACTTTGTCATGTATTGCATTGGTTCTGTCATTGATGTCAACACCTATCCTTCTGGAGGTCTACATTGTTGAGTTGGCACTCTGGTTATATTGGTTTATTTTTGAACCAGCACATTGTGTTCACCGGCATGGTTAGTGGCTTATGCACAGTCACCGATATATGTTCACAGACAGGAATAATGACTTGTTATCATTTGGAGATCATTTCAAGACATGGATTGGATGTTTGGATATGGTGTTTTTCTTATTGGTCTAATTGGGTTGATATGTTTTCTTTTACTAGCAGATAGGTCTAGGTTATGGACCGATACAAGATATCATGTTCTAGATCAACACGACACATTTTAGAAATTGTGTAAATACATTGAGGCCGACATATTGTATCATATCAAGACTTATTTTGTAATTGTTTTAAATGTAATATCTTTAATGAGCCAACCTTAACATTTGTTCTTAGGTTTTGTATAAATGTAAGATCTCATTTGAGAGATGTAATCATATATGTAACACGATAATGGTATGAGTGTATGTGTGAATATTAAAGATCATATGAGCAGATCATAGTGTGAATCACACAAACATTATCTAGAGGTGAAGGAAGGTTATGAAGGTGTTTGTCAAAGCTTAAACCAATAGTGAATCTAGCATTGCAGATGCTACTTTGAAGTAGTACATTGTTATAAGATTTAATCATCCTACTGTAGTCAGTGTGACTCTTATTTTGTGATTGAGAAGTGAGCTTTAGGTGGTTGGCCTTTCTGCATGTGCAGACCCCATTTGTATACACTTACTATCTGCAATAGTATCATCTAATTGTGGGTAAGGTTTCCCATCGTGGGTTTTCCCCTTACAGGATTTTGACATCAAAATCTCTGTGTCATGTATTGTGTATGTTGTTTTCCTTTCTATTTCATGCATTAAGTTACACCGGTCCTGATATAACTGCTAATCTATTTTACCGGCATTAAGTTTGGTTTACCGGCACTAAGTTTAAGTTGAAATAATTTGTATTTGGGTTATAATTTATTAGCAATTGACTAACCCCCCCTCTCATTTCTTCTTCTAGTTCCTAACATGATTCACCCCCCTTCTCAATGTTCTTGGATTCCAACAATTGGTATCAGAGCTTGGTTCCTCAGAAGAAGTTTAACCACTTGAGGAAGATCTAGAATTTGGAATCAATGGAAACCACTCTGCAATAGCAACTTTGACTTGCTCTTTATAATGAGCAGATGGAGAACAGTAAACTAAAAAATGAACTGAAGCAAGCCAGAGAACACATCATTTCATTGCAAGGAAATATTTTAGTTGTCAAGGCTAAGAGAAAGGAACTTTGTGATCAATTGCAAAATCAGAACAATGATGAGGAAGATGCTATGAAGGATCATTGTCAGAAACTTACTCAGGAGAACACTATGTTGAAGAATGAGATGCAACCCCTAACCATGAGAATGTTCAAGGAGATTGAGGATAGAAAGAAAAATGAAGAAAATTGAGCTCAAGCATTGAAGGATAGATATGAGGAATGCAATAGACTGACACATGAGAATGACATGTCGAAACTTGAATTGGTCCAGTCCTGAAATAATGAATAGGAACTTGAAAGACATATTATAATCACGAGGGATGATTGGGTCATTGCAAATGAGTACAAGAACAAATTTAAAGCTAGCTCTACCAAACCTAATGAAATGCTAAAGAATCAGAGAGATGCTAATGATAAAAGAGATCTTGGCCATTATGAAGAAGGAGAAAGCTCTTGTATTGTACAACAAGATCAATCATCTAGACAGAAGCAAAAACATGACAATCAGAACCAAAAATCACCGGTAAGATGGCCTAATGTTGACAAATTCAGTGGTACATTCTTTATTTGCAATAAATATGGTCATATGGCTAGTTACTGTAGAAATAGGAATAATCAAAACAATGCATCATTCACCAGTCTTGGAAATGTAAGATGTCATGCATGTAGTAGATTTGGACATATGGCTAACCAATGCAGATCAAAATAAAATCAAGGAAATCAAGGGGTTAACAAGGAAATTCAGAAAAAAATAATATTATCTATTATGCATGCAATAAGATTTGGCATATTGCTAAATATTGTAGAAGTAAGAACCCACTGACAACTAATGGAAATGCGGATGAGAAGGCAAGGCAAAAGTGGAAGACATCAGAAAGTAGCATGAAATGAGATGGGTAAGAAGATCTGATACACCACAGGTAGAACTGTTGGCATAAGTGTAGAGTATGATAACATGGTGATATTATATGTTGTCATTGATGTCAATAATGCTCAAAAGTGAACCGGTAATATGCTGAAGAGAATCGGTCTATTAAAGTTAAGAAACTAACAATGTGAACCGGTATAATGTTGTGAACCGGCATATGTGCAAAAGGTGAAGCGGTGTGTTTGTCCAAGTGAACCAGTATGTCGAAGTGTGAACTGGAACTAATATGTCAGAATGAGAACCAGTATTTGAAATGTTTTGTTTCAAGGGTTAATATGGCATGACTACCGCTTGGTAGTCTCAGTCTCGAGGTTCCTGGTTGAAGTGTTCCAAGACTATGTGACACAACCAATCACATTTTGTGATGAGTTAGCATTATAACGAAGAATAGATCATGTTGCCATGTCAACCTTGTGTGCATGAAGGATCTTGCATGAAGGAGATTGCTCCTATCTACCTCGAGAATGTGCGAAGTCTGTAAACAGTGAAAAAGCGTGATGGGTTATTAGCTGCCATGAATGCGGTGGAGAATGAACAATGGAGAATGTCTTGAGATCGGTTCAAGACTGTTGCATTTAATGCAATATGCTCAATGGTAAGGATTGAATCGTTTAAATTTCTTAATCTAAAATGTTTAGGGTTTATGCTACCAGCCTATCTGTTTCCTATAAGGTCAATGTTGTGTTTCTTTCTAGGGTTGTTGGGAAATGTGGTGTGTGTATCTAAGTGCAGAGATATGTGATTCTTGCCAGACCAGATAAGAGGATTGATACCTGCGGAGTGTGAGTGCAGAAGGAGAAGAGGAACTAAAGCAGATTTGCATTGGCATTGAGTGTTGTTACCAGATCATTGTAATACCTGTTGATCTCTAGCCACCTCAATAGTTGGAAAATCCCTTAACAGGGTAGCTTTAACTAGCTTGTTGTAAATCCTTTAATAGGGTGACTCAAATTCATTGAGTTCTTGAAATCCTCTAACAAGGTAACCTCTCATAGGCTTTAACCCTTAATCGGGTATTTAGCCATCCCTTAACCGGGTGATCCCTAACAGGATCGGTTCCTAACAGAACCTGTTGTAACAGTCTCTAACTAGACTTGGCTCCTAACAGAGCAGAATTCTAAAGAGTTCAAAAATAGCTTGTGGGTATTCATCCCCACCGTAGTTTTTCCCAGTTGGGTTTCCACATGAAAAATTAGTGTGTCACGTGTGGTGTTCTTCATGTGATGGTTTAAGTGATTTGTGTTTGAAGGTAAATTATGCTGAACTAGCTGTTATTATATTTCTAATGATAGATTACTTGTTCATGCATAAGGGTGAAATAGAAGTGTAGTATTAGGTTGAGTGGAAAGCTAAGTGATTAACCGGTTAATGCTTGTCATAGTCATTCTTAGCTTCACCGGTTGTACTCTATTTTAGACCGGTGTTACTGTTTGCCTGTCATTTGTAGTGATTGTTCTTTAACCAATTTTAGGAAAGTATTTTTTCCTGTACTGATTCAACCCCCCCCTCTCAGTATCGGTCTGGTACTAACTGTTCATCATTATTTATCAATTGGTATCAGAGCACCCTCCAGGTCCTCTGTGTTGTAAGCTTGACCGCTTGAGGGAAAGATCCTAGTGGAATGATGAAGAGGGAAGGTCCAAAGTTCAACAGAGATAATTTTAAAATATGGAAGGATAGAATGAAGATATACATCAGAAGCATGGGTGCTCAACATTGGAGCTATGTTGAGAATGCTTATGTTATTTCTATCGGTACTCTCACCAATGATCAAAAGAGAGAGATCCAGGAGAATGGGCAAGTCATGGAAGCCCTATTCAGTAGCTTATCTGACATTGAGTTTATTGATGTCCAGGATAAAGATAATCCCCAAGAAGTATGGGATACTCTTGAGAATATCTATGGTGGTGATGAGCATGTAAAACAAGCTAAGGAAGAAAGCCTTAGAGGGAAATTTTAAGACATGCAGATGGTTGAAGGTGAGACCATTTAGCAATATGGAATAAAAATCAAGACTATTGTTGGAGACATCAAGAGTGCGGGAGGAAAAATGGAAGATTTGACTATTATTAGTAAAGTCCTAAGTTCCTTGTTACCAGTCTATGCAATAAGGGTTGCTGCTATTCAGGAGTTGAGGTCAATAGATAAGACCAAGCTATCCTTAGACTCCATCATTGTAAAATTGATAGCCTATGAGCTAAATAGTATTGATGGTAGTGGTCAAAAGATTGAATCAACTTTTAGAGCTTCTGTTGCACCATCTAGAAAAGGAAAAGAAGCAAGCACTAGCGGTGAACCAAGAAAAAGAAGAGAAATGGATGATGAGGAGATCCTAATATAATTTGAAGCTCTTCTTGCAAAGAGACTTCCTAAGGGAACTGGCAAATATAGAGGCAAGCTCCCTTTGGAATGATTTTCTTGTAACCGGATAGGACACATTGCTATAAATTGTCCTAATAGTGACAACAAGGACAAACTGGAAAGGTTTGAGAAATTCAAAGGAGGAAACTGGAGAAACTATTTTGTAGCAATTGATGAAGGTGTCGCAGATGAGGAATCAGAAGATGAAGAAAATGAAGATATTGTGTTTGTTGCAGTCAAAGAGGATGTGTCACACAATAAGGCTCTTGTCTCCCGCTTTGATAATTCCAATGAGTGGATTATTGACAGTGGTTGCTCTCACCATATGACTGGTGACCGGAGCAATTTTATATCTCTGGAAGAGTATGATGGTGGTGTGGTTCATTTTGGTAATGATGCACCATGTATGGTCAAAGGCAGAGGGTCCATTTCTCTAAATGGAAAGAATAGTGCTAACAATGTGTATTGGGTGGAAGGTCTCAGACACAACTTATTGAGTGTTGCCTAGCTGAATTATAGTGGACTCACTCTAGAATTCAAAAATGGAGTGTGCAAAATCAAAGGAAATAATGGTGAACTGATGGCCACCGGCATGCAGACCAAAGGCAACCTATTTCAGATGAATACAAATGTCAGTACATGTCTTATGGCTAAGTTTGATGATAGTTAGATATGGCATAGGAGACTCTGCCATGTTAACTTTGATAACATTGTGAAGGCCAGTAAGATCAAGGTAGTCAGAGGATTGTTGATGCTGAGCAAACCGAAAAATCCTTTGTGCAGAGAGTGTCAACTGGGGAAAATGTCTTCCTCAACTTTTAAAGGTAAATCTTTCACTACAAACAATTTACTTGATCTTGTGCATACTGATTTGTGTGGTCCTATGAAAACTAGGAGTGTGCGGGGAGATAGGTATTTTATGATTCTTACAGATGATTGCTAAAGAATGATGTGGGTCACATTCTAGAAGGATAAGTTTGAAGCCTTTGGAAAGTTCAAAGCTTTCAGAGCACTGGTAGAAAAGGAAAGTGGTAGAAGAATCAAATGCCTTAGAACTGATCAAGGAGGGGAATTCACTTCTGGTGAATTCAACCAATACTGTGAAGAGAATGACATCAAGAGGCAACTTTCTTCCCCCCAGACTCCACAACAGAATGGATTAGTAGTGAGGAACAACCATACTATTGTTGAAGTGGCTAGAACAAAGTTGATCTAAGGAAAGGTTGCTCACACCTTTTGGAGAGAAGCAGTGAGCACTACAGTCTACACAATGAACCAGGTACTCATCAAGAAACGAAAGGATAAGACTCCTTATGAGTACTGGACTGGTAAGACACCAGTGGTAAGCTAATTTAGAGTATTTGGTAGCAAATGTTATATCAAGAGGAGTGAACATCAAAGCAAGTTCGATGTGAAATGTGATGAAGGAATATTCCTAGGCTATTCCACCAAAAGTAAAGCTCTCAAATGTTTCAATAATAGGACTCAAAGAATCATTGAAAGCATCAATGTTAGGGTTGATGAAAACTCTGAGAAACCAGAAGTAACCGATAGTGAGCAAGTAGGACATAAACCGGTAGTAACCTTCTGGGAACCGATTGCAAATCACCCCAACACTAGTAATAGTGTTCTAGACCGGTAGATGTTGATGCTGATGAAAATGAGGATGATGAAGAAAAGCAAGAGGAAGTTGTTAAGAACATACCTAGGTATGTCAAACTCAATCATGATCCTAAGCAGATCATAGGAGACAAGGATGCAGGAATTCTTACAAGAAGAAAGATCAGAGAAAACTCATGTATGACCTCTGAATTTGAGCCTAAATCATTCAAAGAGGCACATAAAGATGAAGACTAGATGAAGGTAATGGAAGAAGAACTTGATCAGATAGAAAAGAATGGTACATGGTCCTTGGTACCTAGACCGGAAATAAAAATGTCATTGGAACCAAATGGGTTTTCAGAAATAAGTTGAATGAGGATGGCACAGTGGTAAGGAACAAAGCCAGACTAGTATGTAAAGGATATGCCCAAGAAGAAGGAGAAGACTATGGAGAAACCTTTTCCCTAGTAGCAAGATTGGAAGGAGTTTGTATGCTTCTTACATATGCAGCTTTTAAAGGATTCAAAGTATACCAAATGGATGTAAAATCTGCATTCTTAAATGGAGTACTTGAAGAGGAAGTGTATATAGAGCAACCAGATGGGTTTGCCCTATCTGAAGACACTGACATGGTGTGTAGGCTACATAAAGCCTTGTATGCTCTAAATCAGGCACCTAGAGCATGGTATGAATGCATGCACTCCCATCTTGTGAAGATTGGATTTAAGAGAACAAGTGAAGATAGCAATATCTACTTGAAATCAGAAGAAGATTAGATTCTGATTTGTGAAGTATTTGTTGATGACATAATCTTTAGTGGAGATGACAAGATGAGTCATGAGTTTACAAATGAGATGAAGAAAGAATTCAAGATGTCAGTCATAGGGGAGATTGAGTTCTTTATTGGACTACAGATTCAATAGATGAAAGATGGAATCTTTGTCACTCAATCCAAGTATGTCAAAGATGTGTTGAAGACCTTTGGTATGGAAGATAGCAAACCAGTTGGCACACTGATGGTGACCGGTTGTAAATTATCCAAAGAGGATGACTCAGCCTTGGTTGATGAGAAGGAATACTGATCAATGATTGGTAAGTTGCATTATGTAGTGCACAGCAGACTGAATATTGCACATGTAGCTGGTATTGCTGCAAGGTTCCAAAAAAGCCCAAGAGAATCCCACTTTGTTCTAGTCAAGCAGATTCTTAGATATCTGAAGGGAACTATTGATTATGGATTATGGTATCCATACAATAATGATTTTAACCTGAAAGTGTTTACAGGTGTTGATTGGGCTAGTAATATGGATGACTAGAAGAGCACAATGGGTGGTGCATTCTTTCTTGGTGGTAGACTGGTCTCATGGATGAGTAAAAAGCAGAGTTGTATCTATCAGTCTAGAGCAGAAGCATAGTATGTTGTAGCCTTTATGAACTACACTCAGACTATTTGGATGAAGCATGTATTGAATGGCTTCAAAGTTCCTGTATCTAAATTAGTAAGTATATTTTGTGACAATACAAGTACAATTAACATTTCCAAGAATCCGGTTTTACATGCGAGAACCAAGCACTTTGAACTCAAGTATCATTTCTTGAGGGAAAAGGTTAATAACAAAGAGGTGGCATTGGAACATGTTTCCAGCAAGGAGCAGTTAGTAGACATATTCACCAAGCCTCTACTGAAGGATACATTTACCTACTTGTGATGAATACTAAGAGGGGGGGGTGAATTAGTATGCCAAAAACCTCTACTCTAATGCACTTAAATAGTCTGAAGATAAACTAGTAAAACAGTTTAACAGACAGACCAGTTATCACACATGCAAAACCAAAATACAATTAAAGCATTCACCCACAAAAGCAATACAACCATAACACAAGATATTTGACATGGAAACCCAAATGGGAAAAACCACGGTGAGATGGAACTCACAAGTCACTATTTGTAGAATAGAAACCAAACTGGTTAAGGTCAGACCGGTTAAGGTCTTACAATGTTCTTCACCAGAATAGATCTTGTTAGGAATCTCAATCTCTATTAGGAGATAAGTCTGATTAAAGACTACCTTGCTAGAGGATTTTAGATTCACAGAGGTGAACCACCTTGTTAGAGGACTTAACAAAAGGCTTTTGGGCCTACCCGGTTAAGGGCTATAGACTTGTCAAAGATGTGAGTAATCAACAAGTGTTTGATCTATCTAATAGCATAGACTGCTTGGTTAGATCCAGTATAGCTCACAGCTAATGCATTCTAGCATTACTTTAGTCTTCTCTATCTCTCACTCAGTTACAACTTGATCTTCTCAGATAAGATCGCTCTTACAACAACTCATCAACCACCTTAAACCCTAGCACAACATAAACCTTTTTAGCAACAACTCAAAAACCCTAGACATGATGTCCTTTTAAAGGAATCTAATTTCATGTCGGTCCAATAAGATTACTTTACAATTTCCTAGGTTCAATGAATCTAGACATACTCAGTAACATGACACAAGAAGCACCGTCAGTGTGTCAGCACCATCAAACAATCGATGGATTGGTAACTCATCACAAAATGTTGGTTGGTAACTCATCACAGAGTATTACCGGTTCATACAAAATACCAGTTGCCGGTTTGACAAAAATGTAGACTGGTAAGAATGTGTTATGTTGCTTTGCTCCCTCGTACCACAAGAGATCTATGAACCGCTTGGTGTCACCATGCCGCTTCAGACCGAGAAACACATTCTACAAAATCACCAATAATCTAAAGACTAGAATACAACATGCCAGTTGGAATAGATATCGGTTGAGCTCTAGCTCATACATATAAAGGAGATCTCAATGCAAGTGTGTGTCCATCAATGACAATCACAACATAAACATCAAAAATTCCAACAATCTCCCCCTTTGGCATTGATGGCAACACTTAGGAAAATAAAATTCTAACATCTAAGTGTTTTACAACAAAAACATGCCATTAACAAAATTGCTCTCCCTAAGCATATACACTATCCCTTAATCAATACAATGTATAGGAATTTTGCATACAAAACATAAACATTGAGATATCAGAGCATAAAGCATATATCAAAATTTTAAAGCCAGATACTTCTCCCTATTCTTCTCCAAAATAGATAGAGTACTTGTCCCCCTTTGCCAACAATGACAAAGTACAGCTGAACAACCCTGTTTCCATAGTAAAATAATAAAATTTTATGACAACAAGGAATAATACTTGTCAAAAACCGATTTATAGTCCTACAAAAATTGTTTCATTGATAGAGACTAGGACTCAAGTAGGGAGGTGGCCACTTGTTTCTCTTTTTGCATCTAGGATACCTGTTCTTCCATGGCATCAACTGTGGTCATCTCCTACGTAACTATCAAGGCATCTAGGTTTAGATAACACTTCTGAAGAATTTGTAGACGTGGAAGTAAAACCAGTTATAGCTCCTGCAAATCTCTAGACTGTGTACTAATCTCTTGCTTCATTTTGGCTGACTGGATCTGAAACTGGTGAACGGTTTGCCCATAAGTTGCAAAGGAATCATAAGGTGGCTTAAATATGCTTAGGTAAGACTGTAAGTCCATTTGAAGCTTTTTCTTCTGGGCTAGAACATCATTGTAGAATAGATGGGGTTTATAGATTTTGCTTAGGAGTAGATTTCCCTCATCCAAAGCATCCCTTATATCCTTTTGGTCTTTCAGTAGTTCAGACCGGAGTTCATTCAACTTCTTCACCAGAGAAATGTTAAGAGCCTTTTGATGCTCTTTTTTGACATTTGCCTCAACTGCTTCTTCCAGGCTCTACACTTGATCATCCACTATAGTACATAGTAGCTTAAGCTGTGCTAGTGATGATTCAATGTTGGGAAGATTGGTACTAGGGATCAAACCGGTAAGGGTGTCTATAGCCGCTTGAATTATATCTTGCTCCTTTTTCCTTCGAATGATTTCAAGACACTCTTGAGAAAATTTGATGCTCTGCATTAGCTCCAATTCACTTGCAGACTGGAGATCGATAGGACTGGAGATATCAGCTGGTTTAGCTTGACTCTCGGTTGCCTTCGGAGTCTCCATCTATGTGCTCTTCATCGCTTCCATTGTCTTGTCCACTTTGCTTTTCTCTACTGCCTTGTCTTCTTCTTCCTTCTTCCTTTTCTCTGCATCCTTCTTCTTTTCTTGTTCCTTGTCTTCTTCTTCTTTCTTTTTCTTCTCACCTTCCTTCCTCTTCTCCTCTTCTTTCTCTTCCTCTTCCTTCTTCTTCTTTTCTTCTTCCTTCCACTTTTCCTTTTCTTTATCCTCCTCTTCCCTCTTCTTCTTTTCCTCTTCCTTCTTCTTCTTTTCTTCCTTATCCTCTTCTTCTTTCTTTTTCCTCTCATCTTCTTTCTTCTTTTCTCCTTATCTTTTCTTTTCTCCTCTTCCTCTTTTCTTTTCTCTTCCTCTTTCCACTTTTTCTCATCTTTATCCCTCTTCTTCTTCTCTGCCTGTTCCTTAGCCACTTCTTGTCTGTCCTTGTCTTGCTCACTATCCTATTCGGCCTATTGCACCTGTTCTGTTCCCTCAGAAGGTATGTCCTGAGTGACATCTTTTATGTCTAGGGTATCAATATCAATAGTGTCGATTGGTTCTTCAATCGGGTTTCCTTCTTCATCAAAAACTTCATCCGGTTTGGATACAACCAGTTCTTTTTCCACTTGTAGGTTGGCCATACATGCTTTATGAGCTTGGATAGCATGATTCATATGCTGATGAGTGTCTTTTTCAACATCATCAATTCTTCCCTCTAACAGCCAGAGTCTTCTTCTCCTTGTGAAGAAGAGTCCTTTGTTTTGGTCCAAAACATCAAATAATTCTAAGTTTGAGAGGTTGAAAAAGTACTGTGCAAAGACTTTCTCCCTAATCTCTTGTTCTTTTTCTATGGCAATGTGCCATTTATTATCTAATGCCTTATATAATGAATCTGGTGTCTGAGATTTAATCTCTGATGGCGACCGGTCATTCTTACACAAATAAATAATAATTTCTTGTAGTACTTCTTCTTTCTCCTCATCACTAAAAACATCATAATAATCTACTAAATCATGAAGTAATTTTCTCCTAATATTCTTTATTGTTCTTTAAGAATGTGTCAAAGGTTTATATGAGGAGATATCAATATTTACTGGTGTAGAGGCTGCCAGTTCATTCTTCTTCATCTTCTTTGTCTGTCTGACCTTTTTTGGCATCTCCTCAGACTTAGTCTCTTTAGAGTTCGGTTCATTTTACTTAGTCTTCCTTTTTCTTTCAAAGACTTTTTCCAGTGCCACTTTCGGTTTCTTCTTTGCAGGTGACCGCTTGGTCACTCTTGGAGTTGCAGTAGTAGCCGATGTTGATGTTGTAGGATCAAGAGGTGAGGCAATAAGGGTTGAGGCATACCCTTCCAACATATCGTACATCACCTCATAGCCCATTAGCTCCACTTCTTCCATTCTAGGCTCAATAGCCTCCATTAAGCATTTGTCCACCTGGATGGTGAAATAGATGTCATCTTCATATTTCTTGACAATATCACCAGAGATCCTCATCCTTTGGCTCATCTTCCATCTGAACTCATCAAAATACTTGTTTAGCACATCAGGGTAATCGGTTCCGATAGCTTGAATGCTTTCCTTGATCTGCTTGGTTACCAGTTGGTCAGGAGACCATTAGACATCTCCTACTCCAGAAAAGTAGCCTTGGAAATAGAAGAACAACCCAACCAATAGTTGTCCAAACTTGAATCTCAATGCATTATCCTGTATGCTTGACTTCAAATTAGACAAGAGTTGCCTCTGCATACTGGTGCATAGGTCAAATGATGCATCCTCTTTAATCATCCGGTAAGCGACATTTACCGCTGCAGCAGATATAGAATTAATTCTATGGGCAGAGAATGTTTTGTAGCCTATCACCATGCACAAGCTCATCCTTGATGGAGTTGACTGTCATGCCTCATGAATCGCTCACTGAACTGGTGAGCCTTGACATTTCCATTTTGCTTATTGTCCTTAGGGCTGGCACTTCCCCTATGTTGCAGAAACTGGTGACTGCATGAATTGCCTAAGGCATGATATCATGCATCCTTTCTAGGTACATCTTGTCACCATGGACTCTATCCAAAATGATTCTAATATGATCCTCTATAAAGTCTTTCAGAAAATATACTGCATTATGGAGTTTCTTCTTCTCTAAGATACTATATTCCGGTTTGATTTTCTTGTCCTTTCCACAAAACAGACCTAGTTGAGAGTGGATGGCTAGAGACCATAGGTCTTCAATCTTGTAATCAATATAGTCAAAAATTCCCTCTTCCACTATCACTCCAGCTTGAACTTGTGATAGGGCATTATACTTTGACTTCCTTTGACTGAAACTTTCAGACTCAATGGATGTACTAGAACTGGTATGAGATGTAGAAGCCATTGTAGAATTTTTTAAGAACTCGAGGAATACCTTTAAAATGAAAATTTAGGGCTTTCTAATTCTCCTTCACTCCACACTCCGTCAGTTGCCGAATCACTGCTTTGTGTTCTCCACTTGACCATTTGCAAACTAAATTTGAATCTCCTTCAAGACTTGTCAATTTCTTGAAATCTCAGCTCAAATCGCCTTTTCTTCGCTCTGCACTTTGAAAAATGTTTCTTCGTAGATAGTGAGAAATGATTTTAAAAATGCTTTTATACATGTCTCTCACCTACCGCCATTAATGCTCCCCTATTAGGGCTTAAACCCTAATTTTCCTTTTTACCATTTTCGGTCTTCTGCCAAGCGACAAGTATCACATACCAGTTTGAACCAGGGGTTTGAAAACATTTTTTCATTTTCTCCCCTAAGCCTTTTGATGCTTAGTTTGCCAGTTCTGATATTTCCACACTAGGTGCAGAAACCAGTTCCTCTTCCAACATTGTTGGTTTCTTCCTCTAGGTTTTATTCATGTCCGCTTGAACTGTTTCAACATCAATTTCTCCTTTTGGAGTGACTGGTATATCATCATATATACTATTTCTGCTTCTGTAGAATCTTGCAGTGTGACCCAATTTGTTGCAGTGGTAGCAAACCAATCCAGGTGCTCTCCAAGGTCCATTATTCATGTTTCCATTCTTCCTTCTGCATGTTGCAGCAGTGTGACCATGACCATGACAGATCATACAATTTTCTCTCCATCCGGTTGTTGCTTGATGGCCACCACTTCTTGACTGATGATTGAAGACATTAAACTAGTTGTGGTTCCTGTTCACAAAAGGTTCATGACCAATTCCTTGGGTCCTTTGAGGATATCTTCCAGTGTTATTCATCACAGACCTGCATTCAAATGCTCTATGCCCAAACTTGTTGCGTCCATAACAATGACCATTGAACTTATTGGATCGAGGTACATTATTAATAAAGTAAGGAAAATTATTGTAGGCTTTGCTCCTACATACATTGGCAATGTGTCCTTCTTTAAGACAGTTAAAGCAAATAGGTTTAAATTTTTGCTTACCTTTTCCTTTGAATGTCGGTTGCTTCTTTGATGCTTCAGCATTTGCTCTTGAGGATTCTCCTTCCTCATGTCCAGAGAAACCAAGTCCATTGGTATTCTTTACTGGTCTAGATGACTCAAGCTTTTACTCTAGCTTGACAGTACTTTTGTTGAACTTAGCAAGTATTTCCTTTGACTCAGAGAGTTCTTTGGAAATAGTAGTATTTGTCTCCACTAGGCTTGCATTTTCAGAGATGGCTATGTTCAGTTCATCTTGTACTCCTTCTTTTTCCATTCTGCTCTCATGTAGGCGAGCAGTTAGTGCACTAATCTCTTGTTTCAACTTGGAGATCTCATGATCTCTATCCTTCACCAGATCTTCAGCTTTCCTCTTGTTCTCAAGCTCTTGACTAAACTAGATAGTCAGTCCTTCCAACTCCTTTCTCAGGTTGGAGTTTGATTCATTCAACTTATTTACTTCTGCTATCATGGCTTCCATATCTACTTCATCTGCAGAACTATTTTCAGATAGCTCCATCAGCTTTTCTGCATGTTCTCTTCTTTTTGCTTGAGATGCCTTGTATTTGACCATAAGATCATCATAGGCTTTCTCAGACTGCGTGAGTCGTTGAGTAAGTTCCCTCAAGGTGTATTCCCCCATATATCTTTCCAAGTGGTTAAACTTATAGAAAGGTAGGCTCTGATACCAATTGATGAATACTAAGAGGGGGTGGGGGTGGGGGCGGTGAATTAGTATGCCAAAAACCTCTGCTCTAATGCACTTAAACAGTTTGAAGATAAACCGGTAAAATAGTTTAATAGACAGACCGGTTATCACACATGTAAACCAAAATACAAATAAAGCATTCACCCACAAAAGAAATACAACCATAACACAAGATATTTGATGTGGAAACCCAAATGGAAAAAACCACGATGAGATGGAACTCACAAGTCACTATCTGTAGAATAGAAACCAAACCAGTTAAGATCAGACTGGTTAAGGTCTTACAATGTTCTTCACCAAAATAGATCCTATTAGGAATCTCAATCTCTGTTAGGAGATAAGTCTGATTAAAGACTACCTTACTAGAGGATTTTAGATTCACAGAGGTGAACCAACTTGTTAGAGGATTTAACAAAAGGATTTTGGGCCTACTTGGTTAAGGGCTACAGACTTGTCAAAGATGTGAGTAATCAACAAGTGTTTGATCTATCTAATAGAACAAACTACTTGGTTAGATCTAGTATAGCTCATAGCTAATGCATTCCAGCATTACTTTAGTTTTCTCTATCTCTCACTCAGTTACAACTTGATCTTCTTAGATAAGATCACTCTTACAACAACTCATCAACCACCTTAAACCCTAGCACAACATAAACCCTTTCAGTAACAACTCAAAAACCCTAGACATGATGTCCTTTTAAAGGAATCTGATTTCATGTCAGTCCAATAGGATTACATTACAATTTCCTAGGTTCAATGAATCTAGACATACTTAGTAACATGACACAAGAAGCACTGTCAATGTGTTGGCACCGTCAAACAATCAGTGGATTGGTAACTCATCACAAAATGCCAGTTGGTAACTCATCACAGAGTATTACCGGTTCATACAAAATACCGGTTATCAGTTTGACAAAAATGAAGACTGGTAAGAATGTGTTATGCCACTTTTCTCCCTCATACTGCTTGAGATCTATGAACTGCTTGGGGTCAACATGCTGCTTCAGACTGGGAAACACATTCTGCAAAATCACCAATAGTCTAAAGACTAGAATACAACATGCCGGTTGGAATAGATATCGGTTGAGCTCTAGCTCATACATATAAAGGAGCTCTCAATGCAAGTGTGCGTCCATCAATGACAATCACAACATAAACATCAAAAATGCCAACAAATTGAGAGGTGAATTAGGGGTGCTGCCCCTTCAAGAGGTAAATTAAAGGTATGTGCTCCACATCAGTCAAGTCCTACATTGATATATCCTTTTAGAATTGATGTGTTGAAGGATGCTACTCCTCAAGGGGAGTAGCATAGTGGAACAAGGCTGCTTGTGCCTCCACTTTGGCATTGTTGTCAAAGGGGGAAAAGATGTGATGGAGAATAGCTATCTGCAACTTAGGGGAGAAGATGTGTAGCAGAGAGATATCCTTGTATATTGCCATCAATTCCAAAGGGGGGGATTGTTGGCATAAGTGTAGAGTATGATGACATGGTGACATTGTATGTTGTCATTGATGTCAATAATGCTCAAGAGTGAACCGGTAATATGCTGAACAAAACCGGTCTATTAAAGTTAAGCAACTGACAATGTGAACCAGTATAATGTTGTAAACTGGCATATGTGCAAAAGGTGAAGCGGTGTGTTTGTCCAAGTGAACTAATATGTCGAAGTGTGAACTAGAACTGATATGTCAGAATGAGAACTAGTATTTGAAATGTTTTGTTTCAAGGGTTCATATGGCATGACTACCAGTTGGTAGTCTCAGTCTCGGGGTTCCCGATTGAAGTGTTCCAAGCCTATGTGAATCAACCAATGATATTGTGTGATGAGTTAGCATTATAACAAAGAATAGATCATGTTGCCATGTCAATCTTGTGTGCATGAAGGATCTTGCATGAAGGAGATTTCTCCTATCTACCTCAAGAATGTGCGAAGTCTGTAAATGGTGAAAATGTGTGATGGGTTATTAGCCGCCACGAATGAGGTGGAGAACGAACAATGGAGAATGTCTTGAGATCAATTCAAGACTGCTGCATTTAATGCAATATGCTCAATGGTCAGGATTGAACCATTTGAATTGCTTAATCTAAAAAGTTTAGGGTTTTGGTTTTATGCTACCGACCTATTTGTTTCCTATAGGGTCAATGTTGTGTTTCTTTCTGGGGTTGTTGGCAAATGTGGTGTGTGTATCTAAGTGTAGAGATACGTGATTCTTTCCAGACCGGATATGAGGATTGATACCTGTAGAGTGTGAGTGCAGAAGGAGAAGAGAAACTAAAGCTAATTTGCATTGGCATTGAGTGTTGTTACCAGATCATTGTAATACTTGTTGATCTCTAACCACCTCAACAGTTGGAAAATCCCTTAACAGGGTAGCTTTAACCTCTAACAAGGTAATCTTTCACATGGTTTAACCCTTAACCGGGTGATCCCTAACAGGATCAGTTCCTAACAAAACCTGTTGTAATAGTCTCTAACCAGACTTGGCTCCTAACAGAGCGGACTTCTAAAGAGTTCAAAAACAACTTGTGGGTATTCATCCCCATCGTGGTTTTTCCTAGTTGGGTTTCCCCATGAAAAATCAGTGTGTCATGTGTGGTGTTCTTCATGTGATGGTGTAAGTGATTTGTGTCTAAAGGTAAATCATGCTAAACTAGCTGTTATTATATTTCTGATGATAGATTACCTATTCGTGCATAAGGGTTAAATGGAAGTGTATTATTAGGTTGAGTGGAAAGCTAAGTGATTAACCGGTTAATGCTTGTCACAGTCATTCTTAGCTTCACCGGTTGTACTCTATTTCAGACCGATGGTATTGTTTGCTCATCATTTGCAGTGATTGTTGTTTAACTAGTTTTAGGAAAGTATTTTTGCTTGTACTGATTAACCCTCCCTTTCAGTATTGGTTTGGTACTAACTGTTCATCATTATTTATCACAGAACAACTTGTAGAGTCATCAGGTCCTACACCAATAACAAATACAACTGGTAGCTAAGGCACTCGGCCTTAGGGGTAGGCAAATTATTGAAGATCATGCAAATACCTTAGATTAGGTCTGTAGTCAAAAGATTCTGATTGTGGATGGGTACTCAAGAGAATTCAGTTGTTTATCAAAACCTACTCGCAGACTATGTGAATTGGTAAAGCCTAATTGACAACATTTATGACAATAAAAAATAAGGGTTAATGATGATAAAAGAGAAAAGCTAAGTTATTTTCTTCACACAACGATCGAGCATTCAAACGAGCAAATTTTCAAAGCATTTTAGAGTTCAAAGGCGATTTGAGCAAGCACTTTCTTTCAAGGCAATTTGATCTCCTGGCAACATTTTCAAGGTATTTTCATGTTATAGAAACCCTAGTTTCCATGTTTGGTTATAATGGCTTCATCTTCATCTAGCATCGATACTCCCTTGGTGGTTGAGATCAAGAACCACCCTTGTCCCATTTTCAAGAAGCATCTGTACAAATCTCTTTTGGATGAGCCATTACGTGCATTTTCAAAAGTGTATCATGGAGTTCTTCATACTAAGGATATTAGGGCTTATATCTACTGTGATATCGAAGAACTTGGAGGTTATGAGTTGTCATGCATTTTTACTCAAAACCCAATTTCCGACAACCACCTCAAATTGGAATTTGCACACTTGCAGAGAAAGAGTTATACAAAGCTCGTGGATTTCCCAAACTTTGATGAGGTTGAATGGGTGTGTTATGTTTTGAGCAGCATTCATGGAGAATTCATGGTTGGACCAACCATACAATATTACAAAGGAAGTCATCAAGAATGTTACCTGTTTGCACAAAATCGGAGGCGTTCCTAGCACAAGGTGTCAATTATCTAACACAAAGCTCAATAAACTTACTGGGGCAACTTTTGATGGTTGTTCTTTAAGAGTAGATGATGTCAGAGATATATATGTAAATTTTGCAATGATGATTATTGGATATAAAGTTTACTAGTGAAATTGGTTAAACACTATATCTAGTAACACAATTTTGATGGCACATCAAATGGTTAAGGAGGATGCCCATTATGATCTATGTAGTGTAATGCTGAAATAACTCATGAGTAACCTACAGAAGATCAAGCAAGACAAGAAGAATACCTTTTGATATGGCTCCTTCATTATTTGTTCGGTATTTTACTTTTTGGGCACTATTCCCAGTTTTGGCAAGCTTCAGTGGGCTTTTGACTACCTAGTAGCAACATAAATTGCACAAATTTTGGATAGGCAAAGGGACAAGTCAAGTAAAGAAAATTTATTGGCATTTTTCAAGACATTTCAAGAGGAAATGAAGAATAGGTGCCAGATTCCCAAATATATAATAGAAAAATATAAGGATACAATTTGGTTTATGGTTAATAAAGATGAGTGTATGATGGAGGTTGTACAACCTAGAATAATTTTGATAATGCCTATGGGATATGAGGTAGACGAGGCCACACTAGATGCCTATGCACAACATCTATTGCAGGCACCGGTAGATGAGAAGGAAGAAAAATTTGGCACTGCCCAAGAGAAAGGACTTAAAGTTCACAAGGAACGGGTAGCTCCGACAATTTGGAAGAAGATGACTAGGATAGTAGTAGAATCATTGATTAGTGACTAAGGTTGAGCAAAAAGCCAAAATTTTGGAAGAACAAAGGAAGGAAGAAATGAAGCAACAAAGAAAAGATGAAAGGGAAGCCCAAAAAGAATCTCAGGCCACATCCAATGTGGTCCCAGTTACAACAGAGACTCCCAAACAACCAAAAGAATCTTTAGCTAAGCATGCTAGTCTGACTCTGGTAGAGCCACCTAAGAAGAAGTAAAAGGTAACCCAACAGTATATGACTATTTCTTCTGAAGAAAAAGAGTCTGATACAGAAATCAAGGAGGTTCCCAAAAAGAAAGATGTTTTTGTTAGAGTTGTGAGGGAGAAGAAAGAGGAACAAAAGAAAGAACCAGTCAAGGTGACTCCCCAAAAGTCAAAGATTACAATTGTACATAAGAGAAAATAAATGATAAGATGGATGCTCAAGACTTGATTGATCAGATAATAAATGATGGTAATTTAGATAATATTTGTTCATTCTTTGATGGTTTTGATGAAAAGGACAAGAAACAAATAGAAGAGGCTATTATTTTATATCTTGATTCTTTTAGTAGGGAATTGATAGAATTGGATAAAATTTAGCCTAAGGAGTTATATGATAAGTTAGAAGTCAAAAAAATACATGCTCAGTCTCTGGACAGGTAGATTGAGGAGACCGAATTGGTCAATCTTTGTCTCACAATTACTCCTCTGGAGATGGATGATTTGATCAATAAAATAGGGTCATCAGAATTAAGCCCTAAGTATAGAATAAGCAGTCTTATGTTGGACAGACTAGAAGAGATTAGGAAGGAAACAATTGATATATGGGTAAGAATTATTTTAGTTCTATGCTATTCATGAGTTGAGCTCTAGTTTTGTGCAATCCTAGAATATTGAGTTGCCTAAGGAAAAGAAACCAACAAATCAACAAAATGTAGAAATTGAGAAACTGACAAGCATTCCACTGAATACCACTATATTGGTTACTGAGTCACATTTTGTAATAAAGGACACTCAACAAAAAATGTACAGATTGTAGAGGATATAGAGGCAGATACAATTAAGGATTTGGAGAATAAAGGTGTAAAGGATACTCAGGTTTTGGATGAGGCACCAAGTGGCGAAGCTTCCAGTACACAAGAGCTAAAATATTCAAAAGTTCTCTCACCGGCTGATAAGGAGAAGGAGACTATTGTGGATCTCTCCTCTGGCTTGGAAATTGACACGTATGCCATAGCTAAAGGACATTCACCACAAATTTCCATCTATTTTGACAAACCCTACCTTAAAATGTCACTAGCAGAGAAGATTTTGGCAGCAGTAGCTCTTCAGGCATAGGCCACACAAGAACTAGCTCAGGAAGAGTCAAAGGACAAAAAATTGATTGAACATAGTTTTGAGGTTTCGAACTAGTTAGTCCCAAAATTTCAAGCTTAGGAATGTACAAGCTCTTTGGGTAAATTAGAGGAAATTATGGATTTCATTCCCAAGGAATATGATTCCTTATTGAAGATTTCACTAATAGAGGCGAAAGAAAATTTTGTGGCAGCTTGAAAGTTAACATTTTTGCAAATGATTGAGATTGATAAGAAGAAACTCCAAACCTGCTTGCAATCCATTGATGTAGCTTTGGCTGAAGGAGGTAATGTATTTAAGACTTGTCTAGATTTTCATAAGCTCACTGGCTCCATAGACAAGCAACTGTCATATTGTAAGAAAAACTTAATTAAGATTTATAACTCTTACAACCTCAATCTAACAAATTCTTTGGATGGTCCGATTTTGGTGGTTATGGATAAAATTTTGAGATTGGAGAAGGATGGGGATAGAATAATAAGGAGAGAAAATGAGCTTTGGAATCTGATTGGTCCTTGGATTGATAATTTGTTATTTCATAAAATAGAGTGTATTTCTAACTTGTAGACAGAAGATCCCATTGCTTCAGAAGAAATAGAGTATTATGCCAGTATCTTGAATAGTTTCATCTCTATTCTTGAATCTCTTAAAAATGGTTGGGATAACTACTTTTCATTTTTGAAGAATATGTATGCAGATATTTTGAAATTTGTATAGAACCAACTCATGTTTTTAGCTATATAGAATTATTTGTGGGAACCCCGCTTTGTCATTGATGTCAAAGGGGGAGGAATAAGTGAAAAATGCATATATTTCTCATGGGGAGCATCCGATGTATATAGAAGATTCATGTACAGATCAGGAGGTTATGGAGATTTAGTGGCAATTTCACGAATGGTATCATTTTTCACATGAATATTGCCATCAATGCCAAAGGGGGAGATTGTTGGTAATTGACACTCATCTGGTAAGGGTTAATGGCATTTTAGGTTATCATTGATGGCAACTCATCATCTTAGGGTAAATGGTTTCACTGTTTGGTTAATCAACATTTACATTGCTTTACAGCGACACCAACACCAAACACCACCATTCACTTCATATCGGCTAAGTCCTAATCCTGATAGCATGTCCTGATCCTAGTAATGTGTATATGGAACCTGGTAATGGATAGCAACTGACTAAGGAAATATTTTGGTACCGATTATTTCCTTCATGGATTTTGGTGTTAGTGTGTGATGGTCGACATGGCCATTAGATTTATGTTTGGATTTCATTCAGTTCCAGTAGCTGACTTGTTTATACTTCTCATTGAAGCTGACATGGTTAAGTTAGAAGGATATTTAAGAAGATTACTTCAATGATAGATCATGTGTAGTATTGAATGTGAATGTTTGATTGCAAAGATTTCAGTGAGTATAAGTTCATTTTCATTTGTAAACACTTTGTAATATTTTGTAGGTCAATGTGACTTCTTATCTGTGTTTGAGCAGTAAGCTCTAGGCAGTTAGCCTTGCTACATGTGCAGAACCTCTCATGTATTATTTTTATACCTTGATCAAGTACATAGATATTGTGGGTATCAGCCCCACTGTGGTTTTTACCTTTGCAGGGTTTTCCACATATAAATTCGAGTGCTATCGTGTTGCCTTTCTATGTGTTATTTTGTGTATACACTCTAATTTTATTTATTGTTAATTGATTAATAATTAATAAGTTCAAAACTAACACTATTGGTAGAACACTTATTCACCCTACTCCTCCCCCCCCCACTTAGTGTTCTTGGATTCCAAAAATAATAACATATAAAAATAGACACAAATCATACCATGTTATTTATTATTTTATATTATTTGAACAATTATGTTTTCAATTATAGGTAAGAGTTCAATTATGTCATGCTTAAGTGTCACAACCCTCCTCTATCACTTTTTGATTTAAATACAACTCTATTATGTTTTTTTGGTTAAGCTATTTAAAATGATGGAATGAATGTTATAAAATAATTTAAAAAAATGAATACACACACACACACATGGAGAATATAATTATTTTTATTTATTTATTTTCCACTCCCAATTTTGGCACATGTTGTAGGAAGAATAAGAAGCTTCTAGAGGAATCTCCACCACCTTGCATGTAACTCCCCCACCAAGTTTAATCAATTTGCATGAGTCCAATATTGGAAAAGAATCTCCTTTTTAATTAAATTTTCTAGATAGTGGGATGGAGGGAATTTTCTTATAAAATTGTATGCAAGTTTCAAAGAAGGGAGTTGATTATGTTTTAAAGGAAATTTTCCAAGTTTTAGAAGTAGATCTTCTTTGGTAGTCTCATTTTCGTTGCAGGAATTTTGAGTCGTTGTTTGAAGGATTTCTCTCAAGTTGCAAGGAAGGATCATAAGGATAGCTAGTGGATTCAACATCAAGCTCGATAAACCAGGTTCTCTCCTTGTTTTTTTTACATTCACTTATGAGGAATTTGTAATATCAAAAATATAGTTATAGATCTTCCTTTATATAAAGAATTTTTTTTAATATTAGATTGTAAATCTTTTATTTAGGGATAAACAATAATGATAATGCTTTCATATAGTGCATGTAAAAGATAGTTTATTTATTTATTTTATTTCCCTTAAGAAAATATGCACATGATCTTGTTTTTTATTTTTTTTCGAAAGATTTTAGCAAAAAAACAAAATCATATTCCTTTATTTGTTTAAATATCTTTTTCTGAGATTAAAATTCTTCCCTGTGTGATTTGAATCTTTATTTCTTCCCTCTAATTCATTTCTCTGGTTCTTCGAATGGAAATCTGAATCTCATTCTTTAATCTCTCTGTGATTATTTTAAGTCTCTCTATGATTATTTTAAATCTCTCTGTGATTATTTTTAAATCTCTCTATGATTACCTTTAAATCTCTTTGTGATTATTTTTAAATCTCTATATGTTATTTTAAATCTCTCTATGAGTATTTTAAATCTCTCTGTGATTATTTTAAATCTCTCTATGAGTATTTTAAATCTCTATGTGATTATTAGTTAAATAAATCTCCTTGTGAGTTGAACAAGATCTCTCGGTGAATACTGGAAATAAACTCTCAATCCCCTTGTGTGAGCTTTGTATAAACATCTACCTACTTCTTGATAATCTGGAGCAAATTATTCTTTGTTTATTTTATTTCTCTGTTACACTTTTATCCCTAGAATTGAATTGTTATTCTCACTCTTACATTAATATTTTCTTTATACACATACCTATTTATGTATTCTCCTTTTATGCAATTTAATATTTTGGAAATTTAAGCCATATATATATATATATATATATATATATATATATATATATATATATATATATATATATATATATATATATATATATATATATATTAAATTTATGTCATGCGAAAAGAATATAGTAAATGTTTCAAGGTAAAATTTTAATATAAATATAAAAATAAAGATAAAACATGGCATTCAGAATTTATTCCGAACATGCTTTGGGCTTCATGCAGGCTAAGGTAACCGGCGGGGGGGGGGGGGGGTAGTGGTACCCTCCACTACCCCTGCGGTCAATGTCACGGCAGTGGCCACAAGGGGAGTGGAGAGGCCCATGGTGTCCCCTCACCTCTGAGGGTCTGCACCTATAGGACCGCAGGGGTGACAGGACCCGTGGGTCCCCACCCCCCTTTGTCATTAAATAGGATTCACATTTGTTGTATTTTTTTTAGTTTTTGAAAATTAAAAATAAACAGGAAATTCGTTTATTTAATTAGTTTTTTTTAATATATATAATAATTTGCAATTTTAAGTTTAACTTAGAAGACTTTATGAATAGTTGAGATCATTGTGTAGTTAAATTCATAATTAAATTATGTCTAGTAAATCTACCATTAATTTATCTTTAGTGAATTTCATAATGGTAAATTATATTATATCAAATTTTATAATTAGAGCTATTCAATCTATTTAAGATCCATTGGGGCACTTAGTTGGCATCTACCAATAAATTTATAACTACATTTGAACCAAATGTCTAAGCTAAGTTCTATTTTTGGTACTAGTGACTTTATAAATGATTATTCTTGCATGTAACTTACACTACCCTCGCCTGATACAATTTCTTATACAATAATTACATTTATTGGCGTCTCCATCTCCATGCAAGTTACATGTTTAAATATTATTGTGCAAGTTTCCTAATTGTTATTATTATGCAAAGTTATACTTCAAGTTTTGAATAATAAATAATGTTAGTTATGGTTTTTATTCCATGTAATTCATCAAGTAGTTATTTCAATTAATTGAGCTTTGCAATGTCTAATTATACCCATTCAATTCATAATTATTTTCCAAGCATGATGTTTATCATAAGTTAAAAAATGAAACAAAGGAAGTTGGAAAACCAAAACCTAGTAGCATTCGGTATATACAGTGCTTCTAGGTCACGCTTACAGGTAATGCCGTCGTGTTGAACTACTGCACTTAATGCCTAATAAATTTACATCAACAACGTCTGTGGCATCGTCCCTATAAATCGTTTAGGAGTAATAAGGGACACTTTGAAGTTAAAATCCAAGGAGCGGGTAATCCACCTTGGATCGATAATTTAATAAGATAATTCTAAAACGATCTTTCATTTGCTGAGTTAAACTATAGTAAACCCCTATAGGGATGATGAGTGAAATGCTTTTATAAAATTGATTTAATCTCAAAGAATTATTGTCGATTGATAATTGGTCAAGGGTGACGCTTATGATAAGAATTAGGATCTAGTGTTTTAGGCCACAAGCAATAGGCCATCTTGAGCCTTTGCTTAAGCGCTACCATTGTGGGTAGCAACTGCAAAGAAACTGTCTGGGACATTGACGCTAGAAAGGGTTGTGTACCCACTAATCAGTTTACATCAAACCATAGAGTAGAAAATAGAACTACATACTTTACACCTTGATCCCATTTCGAAGCGGGTATGTAGATAGTCTTGGGATGGAGTTGTCCCTCGTACTCAGGCATTCGTGGGCGGGGTCTAGGCTTGGTATAGAAGGATTGAATAGAATTATAATTTGAAAGATAATTAAAATGGAAAAAGTAATTCAGTGCATACTCAGAAGAAATCCTGTATGGATTCGCTTGACTTCCCGAGGCTTTAAGCCAAATTCTGAGGTGGAACTCAAGCTTGTATTATGTAATTTAATTACTCCTAAGGACGATGACCTCAGTGCACTTCTATTAAAAGAGTGTAGTACTTAGTGAGTGGCTCAGGACCTGAATGGTCCCGATGAGTCTAAGTCTCTGGCCAGAGCACCTCCTATCCCAATTGGATAGATGGCTACCCTGTATGGGTAGATGCCTATCTCGTATTGGATAGATGGAATCTTATGTCCCGTATGGACAGATGCCTAACCCGTATGGTTAGATGCTCATCCCAGATGCATGAATGCCTAATCCAAATAGATGGATGCCCATAGTATGCAATTGAATCAAATACAATGATTAAATTAAAAAAAAAAAAGAATGGTAAATTTTGTTTAGTTAATTATGGTGGGTTATTACATGTGGTATCAGAGAAAAGGTTCAAATCTAGGCCTTGTGCTCACTTCAATTTATACAACTAAGGGAATATTTTGCAATGGTAGAAATTAAATTTTAAAAAATCCTAAATCAAGAACTAACAGCATAATTTAACTTTAAGGTAAAACCCTAGAATGGCTAGGGAAGTAACTAAGTGTTTGTCGAGGGCAAGGGTACAATTCCTTAGTTTGAAACAAGGGTAGACCTCTATGTGGCACCCCTAGGATTGTATGATGTAATTATTGGAATGAGTTGGTTAACAAACCATCAAGCTAATATAGATTGCTATAATAAAGTGTTGAATGTTTGGATGATGCAGGAAGAAGGGTCAAAATCCAAGGAAAGTTTAAACCCATTATTATAGAAACCATCTCAGCCATGCAATTAAAGAAGGAAAGGAGAAGAGGAGGCCTAATCTATATGGTTGAAATTGATGAAGGGAAGGAGGAAAATACCCCGACCATTGAAAATACCCCTTTCTTAAGAGAATTCAAGGATGTTTTTCCAGAAGAATTACTTGACTTACCCCCTAAAAGGAAGTTTGACTTTTCTATCGAAGTACTACTAGGAGCTGAACCAGTATCAAGGGCACCTTACTGAATGAACACAACTGAATTACAAGAGCTCAAAGTGAAATTAAAGGAACTCTTATCTAAAGGACTAATAAGGCCAAGTGTGTCACCATGGGGAGCGCCAGTCTTGTTTGTTAAGAAGAAGGATGGAACCTTAAGACTATGCATCAACTATAGGATGTTGAACAAGGTCACAATAAAGAATAGGTATCCCTTACCTTGAATAGAGGATCTTTTTTGACCAAATGAAAGGAGAAATAGTTTTCTCAAAGATAGACCTCCGGTCAGGATACCATCAACTCAGAATTAAGGAGGAGGACATTCTGAAGATAGCTTTCAGGACTAGATATGGGCATTATGAGTTCACAGTAGTTCCTTTTGGTGTAACCAATGCCACAGCTGCAGTTATGAACCTAATGAATAGTTTACTCCATGACTACTTGGATAAATTTGTTTTGGTATTTCTGGATGACATATTGATTTAGTCTAGGAATGAGGAGGAACATTTAGTACACCTACAAATTGTTTTGCAAAGGTTGAGAGAACATAAGTTATATGGGAAATTGTCAAAATGTCTCTTCTTTGAGGAAAAGATTCACTACCTTGGGAATATAATATCAAAGGAAGGAATATTAGTTGACCCAGATAAGGTAAGGGCAATAGTAGAATGGTCGATCCCTAAGAATGTTTCAGAGGTAAGAAGCTTTATGGGGCTAGCAGGGTACTATAGGAGGTTTGTGGAAGGATTCTCTAAGATAGCAAACCCCATCACCTCATTACAAAGGAAGGGTAAAAGGTTTGTGTGGACAGAACAAAGTGATAAGGCATTCCAAATCTTGAAGGAAAAACTAACTTCAGCATCCATTCTAAAATTACCAGATCTGAATGGACACTTCACGGTCGTAACTGATGCTTCTATTGAAGGTTTAGGAGTACTTGTCCAAGATGAAGGGGTAGTAGCTTACGAATCCAAAAAGATAAAGACTCATGAAATTAATTAAGCACCCCACAACTTGGAGTTAGCAGTGATTGTGCATGCCCTACAAAAATGGAGACACTTCTTGCTAGGGAAAATCCCTTTGAGTTAAAGTCAGATAACCAAGGATTAAAGTACATCTTTACCCAACCCCACTTAAATGCCAGACAAAGAAGGTGGTTAGAGTTTCTAAGTGAATATGATTTTGAAATTGAATATATTAAGGGGAAGGAAAATAGAGTGGCAGATGCCTTAAGTAGGAGGAGACACTTGATGACTATAGCAACATTCAAAACTACTTTCAAAAGGCAAGTAATGGATGAGCAGGAGCATGAACCATTGTATGTGCAAGTCAAATTGATGTTAGAACACGATCCAACTAATCCTAAGATTGAAGGGTATACATTAGACGAAGATGAGTTTCTCTGATACAACAATAGAATCTATATTCCTAATTCAGGAGACTTAAGGGAAGTAGTCTTGTCTGAGGGCCACAATGCCCCTTATTCATGGCACTCGGGAGTTAACAAACTTTATGCAGACCTAAAGAAGTTACACTTTTGGCAAGGGATGAAGAATGACATAGTTAAGTATGTGGCTAAATGTTTGGAGTGTTAGAGAGTAAAGGCAGAACATAGACATCCAGCTGGATTATTACAATTACATGATGTACCTCAACATAAGTGGCAAGTTATTAGCATGGATTTTGTGCAAGGGTTAGCCATGTCACCTTCTAGACATGATACAATAATGGTGGTAGTTGACAAACTCACTAAGGTGGCACACTTTATGCCAGGGAATCTGACGGATGATGCACCTACCTTGGCTTGGCATTTTGTTAAGGAAATATTTAGGTTGCATGGAATACCAAAGAAAATCATATCAGATAGAGATGCTAGATTCACTTCAAGGTTTTGGAAAACTCTTCAATTAGCTTTGGGAACTCAACTAAATTTTAGCATTGCATACCATCCTGAAATCGACAGTCAGACAAAAAGGACAAACCAGATTATGGAAGACCTACTCACATGTACTGCATGGACCAACAAAAGAAATGGGAAGAGTACCTACCTCTGGTAGAAATTGCTTACAATAATACATATCAAACATATTTGGGAATGGCACTTTTCAAAGCATTGTATGGTAGACCATGTCGAACACCTTTGAGTTGGGATAGTCTTGAAGATAGATAAATTGTTGGGCCGAATATATTGAAGGAGATGGAAAGGAAAACTAAGGAAATCAGGCAAAGACTGAAGGAAGCCTCAGACAGGCAGAAACGTTATGTAGACAAAAACAAAACCCCAAGGGAGTTTGAGGTGGGAGAGAAAGTCTTCCTAAGAGTTAGGCCACACAAGAGTTCCATAAGGTTTGGGAAAAAGACCAAGCTTGCACCTCGTTATGTTGGACCCTTTGAAATATTGGAAAGGATTGATCCAGTTGCATACTGATTGGCCTTACCTCCCCAGTTGAGCCGAATCCATGATGTCTTCCATGTATCACTTCTTAAAAAGTATGTACCTGATGAGAAACACATTTTGAATTGGGATGCTTTATAGGTCTAGGAAATGGGAGGAATAATGATAGAGCCTTTCAAAATCTTGGAGAAGTGCCAGTACCAATTGCGCAACAGAGTGGTTGATCAATGCAAGGTGCAATGGAATCAGTATGATGAAAAGAATGCCACATGGGAAGATACTAAGAAAATGCAACAGTCATTTCCTTTTTTTTTTTAATCATGAACTATAGACTCTTTTCGATGCATTCAATAGGTGCATCAAGATGATGCACAAGTTAAGGGGGGGAGGATGTCACAACCCTCCTTTATCACTTTTTGATTTAAATACAACTCTATTATGTTTTTTTGTTTAAGCTATTTAAAATGATGGAATGAATGTTATAAAAGAATAAAAAAAAATGAATACACACACATACACTTGGAGAATATAATTATTTTTATTTATTTATTTTCCACTCCAGATTTTGGCACATGTTGTAGGAAGAATAAGAAGCTTCTAGAGGAATCTCCACCACCTTGCATGTAACTCCCCCACTAAGTTTAATCAATTTGCATGAGTCCAATATTGGAAAAGAATCTCCTTTTTAATTAAATTTTCTAGATAGTGGGATGGAGGGAATTTTCTTATAAAATTGTATGCAAGTTTCAAAGAAGGGAGTTGATTATGTTTTGAAGGAAATTTCCCAAGTTTTAGAAGTGGATCTTCTTTGGCAGTCTCATTTTCGTTGCAAGAATTTTGAGTTGTTGTTTGAAGGATTTCTCTCAAGTTGGAAGGAAGGATCATAAGGATAGCTAGTGGATTCAACATCAAGCTTGATAAACTAGGTTCTCTCCTTGTTTTTTTAACATTCACTTATGAGGAATTCGTAATATCAAAAATATAGTTATAGATCTTCCTTTATATAAAGAATTCTTTTTTATATTAGATTGTAAATATTTTATTTAGGGATAAACAATAATGATAATGCTTTCATATAGTGCATGTAAAAGATAGTTTATTTATTTATTTTATTTCCCTTAAGAAAATATGCACATGATCTTGGTTTTTGTTTTTTTTCCAAAGATTTTAGCAAAAAAAAAAAAATCATATTCCTTTATTTGTTTGAATCTCTTTTTCTGAGATTAAAATTCTTCCTTGTGTGATTTGAATCTTTATTTCTTCCCTCTAATTCATTTCTCTGGTTCTTCGAATAGAAATCTAAATCTCATTCTTTAATCTCTCTGTGATTATTTTAAATCTCTCTGTGATTATTTTAAATCTCTTTGTGATTATTTTTAAATCTCTCTGTGATTACTTTTAAATCTCTCTATGATTATTTTTAAATCTCTCTATGATTATTTTAAATCTCTCTATGAGTATTTTAAATCTCTCTGTGATTATTTTAAATCTCTCTGTGAGTATTTTAAATCTTTCTGTGATTATTAGTTAAATAAATCTCCTTGTAAGTGGCACAAGATCTCTCGGTGAATACTGGAAATAAACACTTTCATCCCTAGAATTGAATTGTTTTTCTCACTCTTACATTAATATTTTCTTTATACACATACATGTTTATGTATTCTCGTTTTATGCAATTTAATATTCTAGAAATTTAAGCCATATATATATATTAAATTTATGTCATGCGAAAAGAATATAGTAAATGTTTCAAGGTAAAATTTTAATATAAATATAAAAATGAAGATAAAATATGGCACTCAAAATTTATTCCAAACAAGCTTTGGGCTTCGTGCAGGCTAAGGAAACCGCCAGGGGGGGGTAGTGGTACCCTCCACTACGCCTGTGGTCACTATCATGGAAGTGGCTGCAGGGGGAGTGGAGGGGCCCACGACATCCCCTCACCTTTGTGGGTCTGCACCTGCAGGACCACAGGGGTGACGGGACCCATGGGTCCCCACTCCCCTTTTTCATTAAATAGGATTTGCATTTGTTGTATTTTTTATTAGTTTTTGAAAATTTAAAAAAAAGGGGAAATTCGTTTATTTAATTAGTTTTTTTTTATATATATAATAATTTGCAATTTTAAGTTTAACTAAAAAGAATTGATGAATAGTTGAGATCATTGTGTAGTTAAATTCATAATTAAATTATATCTAGTAAATCTACCATTAATTTATCTTTAGTGAATTTCATAATGGTAAATTATATTATATCAAATTTTACAATTAGAGCTATTCAATCTATTTAAGATCCATTGGGGCACTTAGTTGGCATCTACCAATAAATTTATAACTACGTTTGAACCAAATGTCTAAGCTAAGTTCTATTTTTGGTACTAGTGACTTTATAAATGATTATTCTTGCATGTAACTTACACTACCCTCGCTTCATACAATTTCTTATACATTAATTACATTTATTGGTGTTTCCATCTCCATGCAAGTTTCCTAATTGTTATTATTATGCAAAGTTATACTTCAAGTTTTGAATAATAAATAATGTTAGTTATGGTTTTTATTCCATGTAATTCATCAAGTAGTTATTTCAATTAATTGAGCTTTGCAATGTCTAATTATACGCGTTCAATTCATAATTATTTTCCAAGCATGATGTTTATCATAAGTTAGAAAATTAAACAAAGGAAGTTGGAAAACCAAAACCTAGTAGCATTCAGTATATACAGTGCCTCTGGGTCACGCTTATGGGTAATGCTGTCATGTTGAACTACTGCACCTAATGCCTAATAAAGCTACATCAACGACGTCTATGGCATCATCCCTATAAATCGTCGGGGAGTAATAATGGACACTTGGAAGTTAAACTATAGTAAACCCCTATAGGGATGATGAGTGAAATGCTTTTATAAAATTGATTTAATCTCGAAGAATTGTTGTCAATTGACAATTGGTCAAGGGTGATGCTTATGATAAGAATTAGGATCTAGTTGTTTTAGGCCATGAGCAATAGGCCATCTTGAGCCTTTGCTTAAGCACTACCATCATGGGTAGCAACTACAGAGAAACTGTCTGGAACATTGTCCCTAGAAAGGGTTGTGTACCCACTAATCAGTTTATATCAAAACATAGAGTAGAAAATGTTGGTGTAAATAATTATTCATCATGGATATTATTACACTTACTTAAGTTTACTTAGGATAATGCATTTCATAGTAGTTTGGATATGAGAAACTTGGGTGTTTGTGCCACATTGGGATAGTGTGTGTAGGAGAAATTCCACCTCTTATGGTGTTGATCTTGTTATTACACTATCATATCCACTTATTGTGCAGTGATAATTCCACCTTCGGTGGGTGATCCACCTCATGTGGAATATTATATTATTTCTCCTACCTACCCACACCTATTTCCTACCTACCCTTGTTTCTTATTGAGCCACATGTCATATTTGTGTGCTCATACATCCATATGGCCTTGCCTATATAAGCAAGCCTCTATTCATTGTATGTAATTATTGATCATTTTCTATTGATGAGAATGCAGTTTATTCTTGTCCTATATTGTGTCTCTATTTTGTACATTTCATTGACCCCTTGATCTTGGCAAAATCCAACATGGTATCAGAGCCATTGGGGCTTCATTGATTCGTCTTGAAGAGGCATTATTGCAACGTCAAGAGGCAAATCTGAGGAGTAGCATCTTTTGGAGGCATCCTAGACCAGATCTGACCTCTCCATTGTGTCCGAAAGGCCGTTTCCATGAATTTTGGTTATAAATTCGGCCTATTTTGGTGAGAAATTTTTTTTCCCCAATTTTGCTATATCGTACGGATTTTCGGAATTTATTATTATTTTTCAAAAAAAAAAATTGTTCTTTTTCTGAAAAATATTTTTCAAAAATTGAAAAAATCAAAAAATTCGAAAAAAAAAATTAAAAAAAATTGAAAAGCAAATTAATCAAAAAAAATAAAATAAAATAAAATGATTTTTTGGAGGGTCCGCAGACCCCCCCCCCGTGACCCATACTTGTAGGTCTACAGACTTCTCCATGCCTGTTGCTCCCGTACCCTGGCCATCGCCGCGTACAATCCTCGCCGACCGTGCCCGTAATGTACCTGTCTGCCGGTGTCCTCTGCCTCGGCTTCCGCTCCCGGCTCCGCCCATCTACTACAGTCGTCGTAGCCCAAGCACCTCCTCCTCGGACTATGCCACCTCCCAGCTCCCGACCTCCCGATGCCGGATGACTCTCCTCCGCCGCCGGCCCTCAGTTCCAACGATCCTTCCACGCGGACACCAGTCACCATACCGGAGGACCTGCGCCCGCCACGTGGCAGGTGGCCACTGGCCTGTAGGTACAAACCTGCCATGCATCATCCGTATGGATCACTACATCATCTGCCAAATCAGCTCACCCAATTAGCAATTTCGTACAGTACGGATTACACAATCATCCTGCACAGTCATCCGTCCGTACAGTACGGATGTCCAGTCAGCAGAGGGTGAAGTTTTGTGACGGTCATACGGTCGTCAAATTTAACCCAGTGAATTTCTGACATCAGTGCCATATCAGGGTTTGAAAATTTTTGGACCCCCTCTCATTTGCATTTTTGATTTTGCATTTCAACTTCAAATGGCCATAACTTGCTCATTTTTGCTCCTTTTTGGGTGCAATTTTTTTTGAAATGGGCTAGAATTTCTTGCTCTCCATAGTGGTGAAATAATTTTTTTATTTTGATGCATGTATTTTTCAGAAAATGCAGTTTTTGGTGACTGTCCCTGAGTAATCCCAGTTTTTGCAACTTCAGAGGCTTCGTTTGGGGTCATCCGACCTCCTTTTTAGGTGCTGTTTTTTTTGAAAGTGCGTATTTTTTTGTCTAATTTCACATGATGCTATTAGATTGATGTCATTTTAAGTAGAAATTGTACTTTCAGATTTAGGCCATTTTTGGCTCTCTTGGTACTTGTATATTTGCTTGAATCTCAGTTAGATTCATTGCACTTTTGATTGAAGTCTCTTGTATCTCATTTGAAAAGTTGTAAAATTTACATCATAAGTCCATTTTTCCTTGTTTTGCAAGTGGCTCATTATAATCGCACTAAGTATAAAGTGCCAAAATCATCACTTTAGGGGGGGTACTTTGATTGATTGAATTTGGGGGGTGTCTCTTGTGCTTTTGTGCTCTTGTGTTCCTTCCTTTTTGCTGCTATGGGTTCTTCTAAGTTTCCTCTCTTAACTCCACATAATTATGCTACTTGGAAAATTGATGCTTTGAGTAAACTTATGGGAAAAGGACTCACTCATTACATTGATGGAACTATTGTTGCTCCAGCTGATCCTAAGGCTGATCCAATTGGTCACTTAGATTGGCTCCCTAAAAATATCATGGCAATTGGTACCTTAAGAAAGTATGTATCAAAGGATCTCATTTTTCATATTGAGAAGTGTACTCTAATCAAGGATGTTTGGAAAAAGTTTCAAGACTTGTATGGTCAAGTTGATGAGATTAGGGGATATCAAATTGATAGTGATCTCACCATGTTGGATCCCAAGAACTTTGATACTATACAAGATTATGTCACTAAGGCAAATGAGTTGAGGGCACAACTCAAAGATTGTGGCATTGATAAAAAGGATACTCAATTGATTTTCAACTTGATAGGCAAGCTTCCACAAGAATATACAGCATTTGTTTCTAGTTTCCAAACCCATAGGATGACAATGGGTTCAAGCTACAAAATGCCTACATTTGATGCTTTCAATGAAATGTTGATGATGGAACAAACTAAGTTGATAAGCATGGGCATTCTTAAGGCTTCTTCTAAGTCTCAAGCATTAGTGGCAAATCAAGGGAACAAAGGAAATCAAGGAAAGGACAACTCAAACAAGAAGAAATGGCAATCAAAGCCTAAGGAAAAAGCACCATCTTCTCCACAACAAGGAGATTCATCCTCTTCCAAGAGAGATAATTCACCAAAGAGGGAGAGACCTACTTGTGCTTATTGTAAAAAGATTGGTCATGAGGAGCATCGTTGCCATTCTAAGAAGATTGATGAGCTCACACATATCATCAAAAAGCATAACATTGATTTGCCTAAAGTCTACAAGAAGGATGATTCATAAACTTCCACTTCCTCACATTCAAAAGGAAAAGGGCAAGCATTCATGGCTTCTACAAGTGGAAAGACTCACTCTTTTGGAACAAGAAAAGGAAAAGCTCTATGTGCTACTATCAATCATGATTCAGAGAGATGGCTTCTAGATTCAAGGGCTTCTCATCATATGACATCTTCACAATCTATGTTCTCTACATTTGAGCCTTGCACCATGCCACAGATTTTGATGGGAAATCATACATACATGGATGTGATTGGGAAAGGATCTATTGACATTGGGGATAACTCCTTCAATGATGTGTTGTGTGTACCCCACTTGACAAACAATCTCCTTTCTATCTATCAAATCACACATGGCGCAACTAAGAGAGTTGTGGAGTTCACACCTAACTCAGTTTTCATTAGAGACTTGGAGACTAGAGCTATCATTGCAACTGGGGTGGTTGATCATGCATCTCGGTTATACTCCTTTTCAGAATTTGTTGATGATGATGATTTCACATTTGATGATTCTACACATGTTGATCACACTTATTGTGATGGTTCAGATTTTGAGGAGAACTTTGGACACTTGAACATGGGGATTCTCACATGCGACCCCATTCTTGAGTCTTGTATTTCATCTCCTCATATTGATATCACATCACCTATTGCACCTGATGATGCAGATTATGCGACAGTTTTGCCTTCATGTGATTCAGTGCAGCAGGATATTCATTGTCTTCCAGCTTCAGATTCATGGGATGATTACTTGACAGATATTACAGGTTTGTTTGTGGAATCCTACATTGCAGATTTGGGAGACATCATTGATGACATTCATCTTCTCTTTGATGAAGATGATCCTTCTTTGATTGTTGCGAGGGCACACTCTAACCCTCTTGTTCATTCTCTACATGATCATTCTTTAGAGGATGACATGATTGTAGATACTTATGTACAACAATTGGAGGAGGTCTCTTTATTTTTTGAGGAGACATATGAGTCTTTGGGACATGTTCTACATTCATCTCCACTAGATCTTGGAGTGCCTTTTTCAGTAGTGTGGCATAGTTTACCACCTTTGGAGGGGGTATCTTTCAGCATCGACATGGGGACACTTGAGCAGTTTTCAGAGATTCCTTTCATCATGAGTTTTCTTCATACATCTTCCCTTCATGATTGGGGAGACTTCATGGATACACCTTTGGTTTTGTTTCTTCCTAAGGGGAGGAATGTTGTTCGACGTTCGTGGAGCAGTTTCTTCATACATCGCGCTTCTTCCATTGGTGCAGATTCTCCATTGAGGGGGGGTCACAGTTTGACTTCTCTTCTTCTCTCCTATGGGGGGGACTTTTTCCTCACATGGGGTTTTGTTCCTCACATACTTCTTTGAGAGTTCTCTTGTATAGCTTTCATCTCTCTTTTGGGGGAGGGTTTTTTCCCATTGGATTTTTCTCTCTTTCCCCACTTTGTGAGAGATTTCATTGCATTGGTTTGCATGCATTTGCATTTGTTCATGGGTACCTAACATGGCCTCGTAGCCGGGACCCATCTTGCATTGCTTAGTTGCATTGTAGACTTAAGTTCATTCCCCTAAGTTGCACTTAAGGGGGGGTGTTGGTGTAAATAATTTTTCATCATGGATATTATTACACTTACTTAAGTTTACTTAGGATAATGCATTTCATAATAGTTTGGATAGTGTGTGTAGGAGAAATTCCACCTCTTATGGTGTTGATCTTGTTATTACACTATCATATCCACTTATTGTGGAGTGATAATTCCACCTTCGGTGGGTGATCCACCTCATGTGGAATATTATATTATATCTCCTACCTACCCACACCTATTTCCTACCTACCCTTGTTTCTTATTGAGCCACATGTCATATTTGTGTGCTCATACATCCATATGGCCTTGCCTATATAAGCAAGCCTCTATTCATTTTATGTAATTATTGATCATTTTCTATTGATGAGAATACAGTTTATTTTTGTCCTATATTGTGTCTCTATTTTGTACATTTCATTGACCCCTTGATCTTGGCAAAATCTAACAAAAAATAGAACTACAGACTTTACGCCTTGATCTCGTGCCAAAGCGAGTATGTAGACAGTCTTGGGATAGAGTTATCCCTCATACTCAGGCATTTGTGGGTGGGGTCTAGGCTTGGTATAGAAGGATTGAATAGAATTATAATTTAAAAGATAATTAAAATGAAAAAAGTAATTCAGTGCATACTCAGAAGCAATCCTGTATGGATTCGCTTGACTTCCCACGGATTTAAGCCAAATTCTAAGGCGAAACTCAAGCTTGTATTATGTAATTTAATTACTCCTAAGGACGGTGACCTCGGTGCACTTCTATTAGAAGAGTGTAGTACTTAGTGAGTGGTTTAGGATCTGAATGGTCCTGATGAGTCTATGTCTTTGGCTAGAGCACCTCCTATCTCTATTGGATAGATGCCTACCCCGTATGGGTAGATGCCTATCCCGTATTGGATAGATGGAATCTTATGTCTCGTATGGATAGATGCCTAACCCATATGGTTAGAAGCTCATCCCGGATGGATGCCCAAAATATGCGATTCAATCAAATACAATGATTAAATTTAAAAAAAAAAAGAATGGTAAATTTTGTTGAGTTAATTATGGTGGGTTATTACATTAAGATTAAGGATCATTTGATATGATAAATATTAATGTGGGATAATATGAAATAATAACATAGATTAAGCTAAATCGCCAAATCTTATATTCTCCAATATCAAAATTATAATTGTATTGTTTTAGACCTTTTACCTACAAGTTTTGAGAATTTGTCAAATACTTGTAGTTATTTAATCCTCTAATAGTTGAACTCCAAGTTTTCTTGAACACAGAAAATATTTATTCTAAAACACCATTCATTCTATAGAAATGCACTCCAACAAGACAACATCAAAAATCAAGAATAACAATATTTACTTTAGTAAATTTCCATTGCATAATGCCAATTATATATTTTTACCTCATTCAACTTACTCTCTAAAAGTTTTATTTTGAAGAAATCACTTCTAATTATTATCACCATTAGCCCTCAAATTGTTCAATTTATACATGGAACATATCACTTAATGTATATTTTACTAGCATAACCAATATTGCACCTTGTTTTGGTGCAAGGGCATCTCTTTTGTGTATTTTTTATTTTATCAATAAATACATTTTTCTAGTAATTTTTTTTAATCATTTCAATGAACATCAATATAAAAACATTAAAGAAAAAAATAAAGTACTTAAATTTCAATCATTTTAATAACATCAATCTCAAAATTTTGATAGAAAAAGGTAAAATATTAGAAAGTTCTCAACCAACCTTTTCTATGGTCTCTAACAAAATATTTGTTAATTTCTATAACCTAGTTATAGATTAACTACTCAATAACTATCATAGAAAAGAAACAAGAATAATATGTACCTATCTAATTTGTAACAACAAATACTTTGGATTAATTAACAAAATGAACATTGGAAGCAAATTTATATGAAACCAAACACATAAACAAACTAATAGAACAACATAGATTTACCTAGGAATCCCCAGTGTGGGGAAAATCTACAAATATTGAATCTTCTATTCAAGCTCAAGAGAAAAATTTCCTTCAAGAATACAATCCTATTTTCTACAACAATCTTAAATATATAGACCACTTGATGAAACACCAACATGCAAGAGAGGAGAAACTTTCCTCACATGATATGATTAAAGAGAAACATTCCTTACATGATGCAAACTAGAACTTTCCTTACATGATGCAAGAGAAAGGAAAATTATCTCACATAACTAAGACTAACTCACACATAAAACCCCTCTTGGTGTTAAGCTCACAACTCTAAGAAACATTCTATAATTTATAGAATAAAAAAAATTCTATTGTTGAACATTCAATTCGAGCTGAACAACTTCCACATTCCACACTTTTCAAGATACATAAAACTCCACATTCCCTCTTAGTGGAAAGGTGTTTCACATAACACCATAAATAATACAAACTTACTCTTCATCAAGTCCTTGGTTAGGATGTGTGTTATTTGTTCATTCGTAGGAATGTAATGTAACTTCACTATCCCCTTCTCCACACAATCTCTAATGAAGTGGTACTTGATCTCAATATTGTTTCAATTGTCATGAAGTATTGGATTCTCAAAGAGTTTGATACAACTCTAATTATCATAGTAAATGATTATAGGATCTAGCTCCTAATCAAAGCTAGATAGCCTCACAGGTAGCCATAGAAACTACCATATACTTGGCCTCCATAAAACTCAGTGCAATTGACTTCTTTTTCCTGGTGTACCAAGAGACTGCTCTTGATCTTAAGTAGAAACAACACTCTAAATTTCTCTTCTTGTTAATTGTACTACCTTCCCAATTCACATCTGTGAACCCCTCGAGCTTCACTCCATCTTGTTGAATGTACTTCAACCCATAATCAATTGTGCCTTGGAGATACCTCAAAACGTCCTTCACAACTATCTAGTGCACATGTTTAGGTTTTGTAATGTCCTAAAATTGTACCCCTTACAATTTTCAATTGCATTTGGGTATTCTCCTTAGTGTTTGCACTCCTTGTCCTGATTGGAGACCTGAATATGATCATGCATAACAAAACCACACTATAAATCACCCTAGCATCTTGATCCTGCCCCAAAATCGGGTAGGACCAAGGAATGGTGCCCTAGGATTCCTTAGGACCAGGGTGTGGCACCCTGGAATCCCTTATTGGGGACCTATCTTGAGGCTCATCCCTTTGGCACATCTCAAATTTAAAACAAGAAACCCCTCCTATGTCAGCTCAAGTCAGAAAATTAATCAATTACACCTACTAGCAAGTATATAAGAGGGATTTCTACTCTCATTTGAACATACATGACATTCAATCAAGCATTTGGGCATTCAAGAGATCAAGCATTCAATAGAAATTGATCATTTTCAATCTTCCTTCAAGCCTTGGAGTAGCAACAAAAATAAGTTTTCAAGCATTGAAGAGGAGATCAACATTCTACTTCATGAAACCCTAATTCTATGTGGAGGCAAGCAAAACTTCACAAGGAGGTATAAGCATTCAGCATCCCCTCAAAGAGGAGGATTTGTACTTTTAGTCCTTTAATTTACATTATTTCAACCACTTGGTTAATTCCAAAATTGGGGTTTGATTTGAAGACAAACCCCTATTCCCAACACATTTCCCTCTCTTTCTATGTGCTGGAAATAGATACAAAGTTGTACTTCTGGAGTTAAGCTTTATTCACAAAGATGAAAAAAACCTTTTCGACACCTACAATTGTGTTCTTGTACAACCACAGGTAGATATGTAGAAGGTTGCATTCATTTTGTCCTTTAATGCTAGTCTTGTGGGCGTATTTCCCTCTTGGCTATGGGAAACCAATCCTCAGTTAACTTATCTAAATATTTCAGGAAATCATTTGGAAGGAAGCCTATTCTCAAATACTTCATCATGGATGAAACTAGGACGACTAGATTTGGCTAGAAATAAATTGAGTGGGCGCATCCCATCAATGTGGTCTTTTTATATGAATATACTGCTGCTCAATGACAATTTGTTCAGTGGCAATATTCCTCAAAGTTTGGGCGAATTAACCCTGCTTGAAATGTTAAATCTTGCTAACAACAAGATAACAGGAGTGATCCCTGTCAGTTTGTCCAATTGTTCTTTACTTATTGTCCTGAATTTGGGAAATAATAGTTTGGAGGGAAGCTTACCACATGAGTTTAGTAAGCTAAGTAGATTATATTCATTAGTTGTTCACAATAATAATTTGCATGGACCATTCCCTCCAATAGAAAATTGTTCAAAGCTATAGGTTCTTGATATTGGAAACAATTTGTTTGAAGGTCAAATACCAACATTAATTGGAAATATCTCAGAGCTAAAAGTATTGATAATGAAGAAGAACAAATTTACAGGCAATATTCCTTTAGAGATAGGTCAATTAAAGCACCTCCAAATCTTGCTTCTTTCTTCCAATCATATCTCAGGTTCAATTCCACACACAATTGTATTCCTGCAAGCAATGGCAAATGAAAGTCAAAATGGTTTTGTATTATCCAGTTATTCTATTGGGTCATTATACCAAGATGGATTGGATATGACTTTAAAAGGTACAGATCAACATTACCAATATATTCTTTCCACACTCACATCCATAGATCTCTCAAGCAATGAATTGGAGGGAAAAGTTCCTTCTAATTTTGGGGATTTGAAGGGGCTAAGGCTTCTAAACCTTTCAATGAACAACTTGAATGGGACCATTCCAAAAAGTTTTGTAGAAATGCATCAATTGGATTCCTTAGACCTTTCAAGAAATCATTTTTTAGGACAAATCCCCATAGAGCTTGAATCTCTAAGCTTTTTGGGTTCACTAGATCTATCAAACAACAACCTTTTCGGAAGCATACCACAAGGAATACATATGATTGGCTTCGGAGAATCCTCTTATTCAGGGAATCCTAATTTATGGGGGTGTCCCCTACCCAGAAATTGTTCTTGGCCACAGTTTGTTCCTTCTCCTCCTCCAATTTACATTAATAAAATAAAGAAAAGCACTAAATATCCATGGTATGCGATATCATTGGGATTGTCCTTTGGAATGGCTTTTGGGGGGATAATATCATTGATCGTGATAAAAATCAATTGGAGAAATGAATACTTTAACAAAGTTGATGCAATCCTAAAGTTCTTATTTCCCTGGATGAAGAATTTGACATTGTGAAGATATCTACAAGTCATTGAAAGGTGAGTTTTTTTTGTTCTTTGATGTATATATGACAATTGATTCTATATATCAAACTACAAAAATTCAAAAGAAAATTAGTACATTTTTTAGATAAAATATTTATTGACTATTGTATAAATTTTAGATTATTTGTAATTCTTTTAAATTGAATAAAATAATTTTGTAATTGTTACTAATATATAACTTTGTGTATAGGAATCTATTTTTTCTTATGAAGATTTTTGGTGTTTCTAAAGACTATATTGCACATGCTTTTGAGAAAGAAATACATGCAATTACATCATATACTTCCATGGAGGATAGATTGGAAAGTATGAACAACATACAGATTGTGTGAAAACTTTTATTTAAGATAGTGATATATGCATGTTTTTCTTTTGGTTAAATTTGGTTTTGTAGTGCTTTTGTATCTCCTCTATCCCTGAAAAGCAGAACAATATGGGTGGATATATGTAGAACAACAATACTTTGCAAAACTTTTCTAAAAGTGGTAACAACACTTGTGTGTCTTTCAATTGAGAGAATGTGTTGTAGACTTGTGGAGTTTTTTTAATGTTTTGATGGATATAGGTAGAGTGACTATGCTCACATTATATTCATAGCATTCTAGTAGTTCAAAATAATGTACAAAATGTAAACAAAATGATCAGAAATTTTCATTTCCAGATGGAAATATATAGAATGTTGATGCTTATAATTGTATATGGTGAAAATGGATAACAATAACAACAATATTGAAAGGCTAAATGAATTCAATCACAAAACCCTAGCCTAACAATCAACAAAGATCCACCATAATATATGAAGATTACCTAAGACAATGTAAATCACATGAAATCACAAAGATTATACCATCACATGTCCAATAGGGTTTTGATCTCCATTCTTCCTATCTCCATTGATCTTGCTTGATATATTTGCTCTCAGATTTTATATGCACAAGAGATCAACAAAGAACGGAATGTGGTTGCAAGTAGGATCGTAGTGTAGTCAATTGCATAAAAGATGATTATCATGAATGATTAGGTTTTGATAATGAAGGAAGCATCTCCTTATATAGAAGACACTATATGAAATGGAGGGATAAGATTGAGAGGTGTAAAAGGAGGTCGGCTATGATTAGAGGGTAGATAAAAGAAATAATAAAATAATGAAAGGGGTAGGTAGTGTATGAATTAAGAGATGAATGACATGTGTCATGGGTAGAAAAGGCTAATGAATTAATTAAATAAATAAAGATTTATTTAATTAATAGAAGAAGTGGGATCAATTAAATAAATTAAATATTTATTTAATTTAGGAAAAGGATAATTTAAATAAATAAATGTATTTATTTAAATGAGAAATAAGGCTAGAAGAGGATAAATGAATTAATTAAATAAATAAAGATTTATTTAATTAATAGAAGAATTAAGCCTAGATAATTAAATAAATTAAATATTTATTTAATTAGACAGGACAATTTTAGGTGTCTACAATAATTATTTTGAATTTTTCTACATATTGCATCTTAGGCTTTGAAACTCATTTTTCTCTACATTATTATTTCAAGGACTGGTGTTGTAAGGTTCCCTCCTTCTGTGTGATTGCATTGTGGAGGTACTGGTGTTGTCATTGGTGTACTGGTATTTTATTATTTATACACACACTTTGACACCTTAATTTGATTGTAGTTGCCATGCTATGCATTTTCTCAATCCCATTTGAGTAAACATCTTGAGCATTTTTTTATAATTAATTCAGATTTGAAGTTTTTCTGCCTTTTTTTTGGTGGCTGGTAGTTCCCATTGTTATTGACATGTTATTGAATTTGGCTGTGTAGAACACCTATTCCTCAGTAACATCGAAAATGTGAACAAGTGGTGTGGAATCTTTCATTTATGTTGAGAATTTGGTTATGTAGAACATCTTTTCCTCATAGTAACATGGAAAATGTGAACAATTACTATGAAAATTTCCATATCACACTGAGATATGTATAGCTATAGGTATTCATCCAACTTAATCAGCATCTTGCTTTTTTTACATTAATATGGCTGTATAGTCCTTTTTGAAATATGAAATTTACTGAAAATCTCTATAAATAAAGCCATAGGCCATCTTCAATTTATTTTTGCTTGACTTTGGATGGATCCCTTTGAAAGAAAATTTAATGGTTTTTTTCACTTTTCCTTTTGGGCTTGTATTTTTGTAGAAAACTCTGTAATTTTAAGATAAAAAGGGAGAAATTACAACGCAGGCATCATGATGTACATAACTTCATAAGAACCATTATTTTGTTCTCATATACTAACTAAAATGGAGTACACCTAGTGATCCCATTAGATGTTGCTCAATACAATTGAAGAATGACAAGAAAAGGGTCTTCCTAGCCATGACACTCTACATCACTAACATTTAACAATATATTTCTTATAATTATATTTAAAAAATTTATCATACAAAATTAGCTTGTGGATGATAAGGTGTATTAGATCATGGACATATGCAAATAAATTTAACCCTTGGTTGAGGTCAAACTAATTAAACAACCAAAATTGCTCATAAATATCTTGAAGACTAAGAGAGGATAATACATACCATTTCATAAATTTATAAATTTTTTGATTCCGATCAAGATTGAATGTAGTTTGAAACTAGATAACTCTTGTTGAAGCTTGTCCATGGTATCCATATTCTTTTCACACAAAACCTGAGACTACAAAAAAAAGAGAAGTCACCTATTGGTATCTTCATTCTTGTGTTTGTATTTTTCAATTAAAAAAATCCTCCCGAAGATGATTTTTTTTATCATACAACTATATAATCATTAGCTTTTTGTGACTTTTTCTCTAGGATTATGGTAGTGAGTGGCAATGATGATGTAATAGGATTATGGTGGTGAGTGGCAATGATGGTGTAATAGGATTATGGTAGTGACTGGCAATGATGATGTAACCATAGTCATAATGTGTAATGTAGTAGATATGTCCCACAAAGTTAATGGCTCAATTTTAAAAAGGTTCTTGTGAAATCATATGATTCAATAGAAACTAATAGCATATGTTTGGTTTCCACATTCAATTATCCTTAGAGTTGACCACCATATAGTAACTAGCAATTTAATTATCTACGATATAACACATCCTATATTGTCCTAGGAAACTAGGTTTACCTAATCTAATAGAATTTATAATTATGTAATAATCTATGAGCTCATTATCTCCCTACCAATTCCCTTCTTAGGTTTTGCAGACACGACTAAGCACTAGAAAAAAATTGAGATCACCTAGCATTTGAAGAACATTATGGATGAGGTACAAAAGGTGTGATTTCTTGTAGCAATTCTCAATGAACACATACAAGATCAATATGTGTGTTATGATTAACAAAAGGTAAAAATTTAATATGATTGAATAATTTTTTTTAGATATGTCTCAATGTAATATTAATGATCTCAATGAGATAAAATAGTGGTTAGACAAGTCGGTGCATTTATATGTTTGATATTTTAAGGAGTTTTTCTCTAAAATTATATAAAAAATATATATGTCATCAATTATAAGTAATATTTTATTAGTGGATTCACCACACACACATAGAAGGAGTTGGTGCAACACATGTCACATAATAAGGAACCTATAGAAAGAAGTCTATTGCTAGATTTATTTGGAGACCATAGTCATATGTGTTAATTGCATGAATTGAATCTAAAAGATTAATAAAAATGACCATTAGTTTGTGGTCCATTTGATACCAAAATGAGGGTCATATAGTAATCAATTGCCTATTAGTGTGAACCCAAGCGATATGAATTACCACATTACATGCTTATTTTTTTCTCATTACTGTTTATATGATTCATGCCAAGAAAAATGAGACTTTATCTTGTGTCCTACAAAATTTGCAAGGGATATAAATTAATGGTGTAAAGTTGGCTAGAGTGAAACTCATAGCACCAACTTTTGTTAAATCATTTTGAGACCAATGTATAAAGTTAGTAATCATTGTCATTCCTAGTTACAACCTATGAATTAAAATAAATAGTATACATAGATCAAGGCTTTGATCAATGTGGGTATTAGGAATACAAGATGGTAGTAAAAATTATATATAATCACTTGCTACAGTTGTGGCAAAGTATGGCATACTTCATTCAATTTCAAAAAATTAGGCCCTTTTGTAGATACCATGATGATGACCACAAGACCATGGAATGCACCATATTGCTATAACCAGTCGAGACCCTATTAGATGATCTTAGGATACTAATCTTTAAAAATAAGATAAAAATAAATAAGATGAGAATCACACATGCATAAATGTACAGATTACACAATATATACATGGGGAAAACCCTTTCCAGTAAAAAAAACCCATAAAATATCATTTTATTAAAACACTTGCAAAATATAGTCTATAATAAGATAGACTTGAACCTAGGGTTACTCGTCCAATACTTCCTCATGGCCAATAATACTTCTTCTGCATAGTGATATAGCTCACTATAAAGCTCCAAATTCACACACCTCTCAACTGAAAGAGAACCTCCCTAAATATAGGAGGTGTTAGATACTTGGTTAATCCCAAGGACACTAAGAGGGGGGGTGAATCAGTGTCTGACCGGTAGATGAAAGATTTAAAATTATTTGCAATTTTGTAACTAACATTAATATACCAGTAAACAAATAATAATGCAGTAAAGAGAAACAAAATAAACAACATTAGTCCACACCATAACAAAAATATTTTGGTGAGGAAATCCAGTAAGGGAAAAACCTCGATGGGATTTGTGACCCACAATATTTACTCACTGGCCATATGAATAAATATTACTTAGTACAATAGGGGCCTGCACATGCAGGAAGGCCAATTGCCTAGAGCTCACTACTCAACAACAAAACTGGAGTCCCACTGACTACACAATTGGATGGTTAAATCCAATAATAATGTATTGCTTCAAAATAGCATCTGCAATGCTGGATTCAGTACTGGTTTAAGCTCTGTCTGATACCTCTACTAAAGACCTTGCCGGTAAATGATTCTACTTTCACATAATAATCTTCGCTCTTCTCTGCTTCTTATTTGCACTGAAATAAATACATCAAAGTGCATAAACAACTATCTGGTATCATATCCCTATCTCATACAATTGCTTTCATTACTTTTCATTACATCTCAAATGACGTACAAGATCTCATACATATATGAGTCTTCACAATACAACATGTCAGTCATATAAATATAATTTACATTTACAATTTATTTCACATAAGCAATACTATTGCCAAGTCAGCCTGGAATGTCGATATGATTTGTTGCCAATGTAAACTGGATGCCGGTGTGAATAAACCTTGTTGTATCTGCCAGTGCCAGTAGGTGAAGTCTATTGCCAGCTGAACCTGTAGAACTTTGTTGAACCTTGTTGCCATCAATGACAATATCTACCTTTCTCATATGAGTGTATAATGCCAACAATCTCCCCCTTTGGCATTGATGAAAACACTCATGAGAAAAATCAAAACCAAAATTGAGAGTGCTCCCCCTAAGCAAATGATCTCCTTCTATTCACTTTTCACCATGCCTTACTTTGTACATTTTTCTCACTATACTACTCCCCTTTGACATCAATGACAAAGGATGTCAAAAGTATAAAAAATTCAAAAATTTACTTAGAACCCTAAATCCAGTTATATATAACTTGAAAAATATCTGCAACAACTAAGTTAAGACCTTGCAGGAACTTTGTACTATCAGTAATTATTTCTTCTGTCTGCCTGATCATCCCAGTGAGATAATGCATCTGTTGCTCTGATGATCTTCCTCCTTGAATTGTTGCCTTGGATATTGCATTCCACTATGTTAATAGATTATCCAATCTTGGACCAAGTTTATTCTTTAACTCTTGGGTTTTGATTCTCAATCTAGCCTTTTATTTTTCCAGATTTTCAATATTTTCTTCATGAATAGTTATTTCTTGATCCAAAATTGATGTTAGTTGTGAAGAACCAATCATGTTATCTGCAATGTCATCAATCTCTTTTTATTTGTTCATCAATGTATTTTATTAAGTGGTGGAATTCAATGCAAGTAGCAATGAATCAATCTATTCTATAGAATCCTTTTATGGTTTTATCAAAGAATTCTTCATTTTCCTGATTAACTCTTTCTTGACTAGTTTCCTCATTTATCTTATCTAAAGACTGAATGTTAGAAGAGATGAATTTGGACAGAGTGTCCAATTCACCTATTGAGCCAACAATGTGATCTACCTTGCAGGCCGGTGCAATCATTTACAAAATTGGTAGAGATTGCATTTAGTTATCTTCTTTATTGAATCCAATAATACATCAGTGACATTAGTCAGTCTGAAATCCATAGTAGAGGTGCTAGGAGAAGTGATAGGTTCTGCAATAATTTTCCTCTTCTCCAGATACCTGTCTAGCCACTTTAACCACTTCCTTATTCAATTTCTCTTCATTATTCTCACTCTTATTCTCTATTGGTTCAGATGATATCTATTATTGTCCTTTTTCCGCCAATATCTCAACATTTACAGATTTCTTCTCCTCAAAACTTTCTGAAATAGAGGTTTTATCCATTACAATATTGATGTCTTGGGTGTCAACATTCATTGTAAATAGAATGTTTGACTCGGGATCAATATTATATGTTTTTACTTGGACTCTGATATCTTTTCTTCCTTCTGATTTTGTACTTATGTCGATGACTCTACTACTACCAGTGGGGTATCTTGAGCTGGTGGGGGTAAGTTATCCTTTGTTGTTCGGTCAGGAACACTGCCAACCTTATTCTTCCCTTTATCTCCCTTTTGGTATACCTTTGTAAAAGATTTATCAATTATTTGTCTATCTTTTTCTTCCCTTTTCTCTTTCTCAACAAAGAATATGTCCCATTTATCTATTGTTTCATCTGCTATCTCTTTTAATATGTCGGCCATGAGGCTAACTTGCTAGTGACCACTTACAAAAAGAGTCCTATTAGCTTCAGCTATTGAATCATCTATCTCCTATCTAGATTTAACCGGATGAACCACCAACAGAGTCTCAACCTTCAGTTTGTTATCTAGTTCCATAATAGACATTCCCTTGGCTTCAAGTCTTAGATATAAATAATTTGGGAGAACATCTATAACTTCAATAAGACCCTTCTTATATATATCTAGATACAAAATTATAACTCTCCTCAATAGTATCCTTATCAGAATCTTTGAAAGAATGATAAAACTTACTAACATTTCCAAGATTGCCATCCTGAGTTGTTTTATTTACAAGCTCTTCCAGGGAAAGAGTATTAGATACCTTAGGTTTCGGTTGCTTTTGTGTAATATTTTTCTTCAGACCGCTAGGCTCTCTCACAACCTATTGTTTCTTTCGAAGTGTCCTTGTCCTCTTAGGTGATGGATCATGTGTCGGTGAGGATTTTCTCTTTTTCCTATCCACTCTTTTAAATTTTGCAGGCTTGTCACTGTCGGTCTCAAATGAGGTAACAATAGGGGAAACATGTATTACCGATTACTGTTTATATTTTCTTTCTTTCATGCTTTCAACAACACCACTCAGCTGATCAAGTCCCAATAACCCTTTTTTAACATGTTCAACAAACTTAGAAGCATATTTCAATAATTTATCTCTTTTCTTTCTCTATTTTTGAATAGCAACATCACTCTCAATGGTTTCAGCAGTGCGAAAGATCTTCTCAGTAGGTTCTGATGGTGCATCTAGAAGTATCTTTGCATAAAATTCCAGAACGTTGGAGTCCAATTCATATCCCATCTTAGTTATCCAAATAGTTCTAGGAGTGATGGCCTCCATCTATATATCATCTCTCTTAATAACAAAGCATATCCATTTGTCATACTTATCAACAATACTTTGAGGGATTCTTTCCCTTTCCTTCATTTTAGCTTGAAAGTTTTTGAAGTAATCTTTTACTTGCTTGTTACCTTCAAAACCCATGCTGGTAATTTCCTCCTTGATCTATTTTCCAATAGAGATATCATAGGCAAAGTCTTTGTGGCCTATACTAGGAATCTCCTTTGAGAAGTATAGCATTAAACATACAAGTAAATTCTCAAATTTGAAAGTTCCCTTTTTGTCACCTTTGATCTTATTCAAATTTTCTATTAGTTCATCTTTCAACCACTCACAAATATCAATTTTAGCATTGTTCTTTATCATTTCATAGGCACTGTGAATACATAGACTAGAAACATAATTCAGCCTATTAGTATGAGCAACTTTGTATCCAATAACCATACTTGCATATTTGACATTGTTATTAGTTATATTGCTAACCCTAAGTGATTTGTTATCTGATGTTGTTCCAGTTAAGTTCATAACCTCTTTGTTTGGAATTTTCTTCTTCTTCTCGAGCCTTGTGCTAGTAGAAGGTAAACCAGTAACATCCTTAATCACTTCCTTAGTGATTTTGAAAACTAAGTCTAGCCATAAAAATTCACTGTGAACTCTGCTAAGAACATAACAGACAATCTCATTTGAAAATTCAAGAATGTGAAGGATGTCTACGAACCCTAAATCTTCCACAACCTTGTGTTCTAGTTTGACTACACCTTGTTTATCAGTGATAAAATTCATGAACATGTTCTTTAAATCCTCAAACCCTAAATCTTCAATGTTATAGTGAATGTATGCCCTAGGCTCTTCTGCAAATGCAACTCCCTTCAGGATTTTTGAAAATGCAACAATGGAGTCATCCAACTTAGCTATCTTAGGGATTATCTTAAAGACTATTCTAGGATGCTTGATATTCTCCACAATAGTAGGGTTTTCTATGAATTTAGGAATGAAAGATGAAGAAGCCATGATACAAAATAAATACCTTTTTCTGCAAGTGAATACTTTGGATGCCCTGAAATATCTTTGCTGCTTCACTTCTTGAATGCCCCTGCTCAATTGCTGTGCTCTTCGAATACTTGAGTTCTTGGTAAGTTGAAATGATAAATTGTCGTGCTTTATAACCAAAAATGTTAACTAACAACCGCATTAAATGCTTCGTCAGTTAAGCGAATAATTAACATATTTGCTAGTAAAGAAGAATTAGGACTTCTTACCACAATCAGAGGGTAAAATGCATGCTCTTCAATTAGTTTCCTTACACCTAAGGATTATTTCTTAGTTAGATGAAGAACCTCCTATCGATGCAGGATTTCTCTGTTCTGTCGGTGCAGAGATAGATTCATCATTTCTTTGATCTCTCTTCTTGACCCATTGTTTAGTGAATTCTTTCTTGATTTCATTTACTTTTTTCTTGCCTTTGTCATTAGATCCTTTGTTGTTTGCCGGTACATTCTCTCTTCTACAAAATCTTGCAATATGCCCAATTTTGTTGCATGCATAACAAGTTATATTGTTTCTTTGAATAGCTTTTCCATAACCTTGTCTGGTTTGAGTTCTACATTGATTAGATAAATGTCCAAATCTACCACAAGCATATAATTTTACATTCATTCTACAATTGTTTGAGTTATGACCATGTTTATTGCATTTGGAACATTGATTGGTGGATGAGTTTGTATTCTGATTATTTCTATATCTACATTGATTTTCTCTATGACCAAATTTGTTGCAATTAAACATTTACCATTGAATTTATAAGCATTAGGTTGCCTTAGTAGTTTGATGTGATCATGATTGTTTGCAGATCCAGAACTTTCTCCATGTTCAAATCCAAGTCCAACTGTTTCTCCATCAGGTTTTTGACTTTTCGGCATATCATCAATCTTGTCTAAACTCTTTTTGAATTTGTCTTTGTATTCATTTGCAGTGACCAACTCACCTTCCAGAGTGCTAACTTGTCTCATAAGTTCCTCTTTGTCATGTTGCATCTGAATCAACTATGTTTTAAGCATATCATTATCATAACTAAGACTTAGAGATTCATCTGATCTTTCATTAAGTCTTCTACCAAATCTTCCTCATTCTTCTTTCTATCTTCAATATCCTTACATAATCTCATGGTTAAGTCTTGCATCTCATTCCTCATGTTATTGTTCTTTTGTCTTAGTTTCTCTACAATATCTTTAAGAATTTATTTTTCTTCATCATCTTTTTTTTGTAGTGACACACAATTCTTTTCTCTTACTCTATGCCATGACCAGGTTTTCTTGAAGTGCTTTGATGAATTCCTGGGCAGATCTGAGTTCTTCTTCCAGTTTGATATTCTTTAATTTTTTTGCATCAAAATCTTCAAGAGCTTCTTCCAACTGTTGTCTCAAAATTTCCATCAGTACTAGTTTCAGAATCTTCCTCAATCTATTAGGATTCTGCAAATAGAGGACTAGGTTCTGATACCAATTGTTAGATACTTGGTTAATCCCAAGGACACTGAGAACGGGGGGGGGGGTGAATCAATGTTTGACTGGCAGATGAAAGATTTAAACTTATTTGCAATGTTGTAACTTAGATTAATATGTTGGCAAACAAATAATAATGCAGTAAAGAGAAAAAAAAGAAACAAAATCAATGCACACCATAACACAAATATTTTGGTGAGGAAACCTGGTAAGGGAAAAACCTCGGTGGGATTTGTGACCCACAATATTTACTCACTGACCATATGAATAAATATTACTTAGTACAATAGGGGCCTGCACATGCAGGAAGGCCAACTGCCTAGAGCTCACTGCTCAACAACAAAATTGGAGTCCCACTGACTACACAATTGGATGGTTAAATCCTATAATAATGCATTATTTCAAAATAGCATCTACAATGCTATATTCAGTACCGGTTTAAGCTCTGTCTGATACCTTTTCCAAAAACCTTTCTGGTAAATGATTATGCTTTCACAAAATAATCTTTTCTCTTCTCTACTTCTTATTCGCTCTGAAATAAATACATCAAAGTTCTTAAACAACTACCTAGTATCATATCCCTATCTCATACTATCGCTTTCATTACTTTTCGTTACATCATATTACATTATATCTCAAATGACCTACAAGATCTCATACATATATGAGTCTTTACAATACATCATGTCAGACATATAAATATAATTTACATTTACAATTCATTTTGCATAAACAATACTATTGCTAAGTTGGCCTAGAATGCCGGTATGATCCGCTGTCCGTGTAAACTGGATGTTGATGTGAATAAACCTTGTTGTATCTGTCGGTGTCGATAGGTGAAGTCTATTACTAGTTGAACCTGTAGAACTTTGTTGAACCTTGTTTCCATCAATGACAACATCTACCTTTCTCATCTGAGTGTATAATGCCAACAGGAGGAAGGGTGGCTTCACTAGTCACACCTTTTCAATAAAGTTCCCATTCATAAATAATTAATAATCTAATATTTATTACATTATAATCATTTCAAATGGGATATTCTTATAAAGCATATAATATATAAGGTTTTATAACCTTATATTAGAACATTATTTAAATCTTATAAGGGTGTGACCCATAATATCATTATGTTCTAACACTCCCCCTTAATGTAAATAGGAGATCTCATGTTTATTTTTTAGAGAAAAAATGAATTACCCCAACAACATAGGTCTTATTTAATAGTGATAAAAAGGGACACAAATATATGCCAACATGAAGATCATGCCTTCTAGACTACATGAAAGTCATCCCTAGTAACGTAGGTCCTCTTGAATAGTGATAAACAGGGACACAAATATATGCCAACATGAAGATCATGCATTCTGAAATACATGAAAGTCATCTTGTCAGATTTATAATCCATGTTTTAAAAGTGATGCTATGAGGTCTTAAAAAAAATTATATCGGAGCCACAGTCTCCTCAAATTAGCCTCTCCCTAGGTTCATTACATAGTACCTATAGAACTTAATACAAATGTGCCCATAATACTTAATACAATGATTTTACAAGTGGAAGATTACAAGGAGAATAATTGACAATATGCCCATAGGAATTACTAATGCCTACCCGTAATATTTAAAATAATGAAGGACTTACTTAAGCCTACCCATGGGCCTAAAAACTAGGATTTAGCCACTAGGTGGTGTCATTGACATGCACACTACTCCTCAATGGCATCACTTAAGGCTTTAAGCACTGATTTGAATTTGGACCATAGAATACCTAAAGATCGTATGCCTATTAGGTTCTACATCTAGGATTTAGCCACTAGGTGGTGACATCTACACTCCCTCTGAATGGCATCATCTACAAACCAATCAATACATAGAGGTTTTAATAAGTGATGACTAAGATTCCAATATATAATATGTACCCTTGATCTTCAATGTACTTTTATGATGGAACTAGAGAGGAATTTTATGATGAAACACTTTCACTTTAGTGAGGTGCCCATGATCTTCAACATGATTTTTTGTCTTTCGAAATGATATTCTTTTAAAAGAGTAAAATAACTTCAAGTAGGATGGTACTTTTACATGTATCCAATTGGAATTTTTCCATAAATATTCAAGGCCATATTGATTTTTCAAGAGCTACTTTCTTATTTCACCCTTTGATTCAAATACACATATAATATTGTCATTTTATTAAAGTATTGCACCATCCATGTAATAGCACTTGCACCATATGTTTTGAGGGCATAATATTGATAATGAAGTGTCAATATAATTAGTAACATAGTAATCAATTAAAGTTGATTCTTGATGCAAAGAAAAACGTAATATTATGAATTCATCATCCTAAAGATCATATAATATTCCTCATAAACTTAGAATATAATCCAATGAGTAGTAGCAAGGAGATCAATGTATATTTTCATAAGCATAAGCATGAATAATTAGAGAAGTAGACATGCTACTATATATAGTAATGATCCATTAAAATTAAGTAATGGGTGAGCTATCCTTTCTAGGTTTTCTCCTCGGATAGTTTATAAGGGCAATAGCCACCCATTATAAATAGTATGCTTGAGAAAAATGGATCAAATAGAACAACAAATCTCTTTGATCTCCAAAAAGGATGCTAGTGAGAAATTTATTAATTTTGATTTTACTTATGAATATTTACTAGTCTGTACATTTCATTAAAATAAATTATAAAACACCTTTATAATAGAATTATGAAGTATCAAAATGTATAATGGATGATCTAGGGAAGTACATAACTACACCCTCTTATAACATTGTGAAATCAACCCCCTTTAATATTTTTCTTCATATATACATGTATCTTCAATAATGTGTTTGGCAATTAAAAAAATTACATTAATCATAGACAATGTCCTTTTCTTATATTGACCAATTTTTAATGATAAGACTATTTACATTTATGTGAAGTGTGTATCACAAAAAATCTAATGAAATGAAATTAGGTGGTATCCAAAGGCAATGTCATAATTCCAAAGTTTGGGCATCCACCAAAGTTATCAATACAATACATCTTGCACATAATATAGTGGCATGACCCATGACAACATGGTGCAAGGTATGATTCAAGAATTGAATGAAAAATGGAAGGAATATTATACAAAGTTTGATGGCATTTAATAAAAACATGACTTTCAAAACAATGTGTTAGAAAATAAGATAAATGGCTCCAGCTTGTTGTATAAATATGGCACAACCCATTGCATAAATCTAGTGCACAATGAGATGGAAATACCACAACTATATAATAGAATTGTACAAGCCTTTGAGTCACTATATAGTTACTAGATGAAACAATAAATGTGATTATTAGAATGTGATTTTCTTAATTCCAACATTGAAAGAGGGAAAAAAATGACACATAGTTTATACTAGCCAATAAATTATAAAAGACTCTACCTCTTCAACAAGTTAACTTGTTGAGTCTTCCAAACTTGTAAGGTTATCTAACTTTCAACAAGTTAACCTCCAAAGTCTTCAAACATAATTTAATGCCTCTTACAAGACATCATCCTAGCCCATGATGATTGTCCCTTTGGCCATCCCTCAACTTTCCATATGCATTTACTTCTTAGACAATATCATGCTCCCTTGGATAATGGCATTATCCAATGATGTCATCTGTTGAGGCTACCCCTAATGCTTACTTATCATCTAATGCTTGCTTAGCATTCTCTCCAGCCATCTCAAGGTGATATTTGTCAACTTTGGATTGGATTGAATCCCCCTCATGGATTGATAACTTTTAATCCTAGCCCATACTGAGATTGCTCAATCTTGACCATCCATTTCTCTATTTTATCTATAAATAGAGCTCATTTCTTTAATCAAACCTACCATCATCTTGTGCATCAAACTTATAGTCATTTTGCAGGTTATCAAGGAGCTCAATTTGTCATCTTCAAGAACTTAGATCATCTTAGTTGCATGCTAGTTTAGATTTCATTATGTTGATAGTATCATGCTAATCCCATTTTCGTGCTAGCTTAATTCATAAATATTATATATCAATTTCATAGCAATATCCATGGTAGTCTAATTAGCACACCATAAGCTTTCAATTTGGAATCAATCGTAGTTTCATATCTTGCATTCCATCTTGCATTTCATCTCTTCATATCATTTGATCATCTAGCTAGGACCTTAGTTGCATCCATTTTTATCCTATATCATATCCTTTAAATCTCGTTCTTTTGGTTATCATCTTAAAGATCTAGTGGTCTTCCAAGTGAGGGCCACCTTGAATCTTGAAGATCCTTGGAGGTAGAGGAGCATGAAACGTGCTTGGGGTTCTTGATTTTGAAGCTAACTTAGTTTAGTTTCTATTTTGCTTTTTAACTCTAACATAATGTTTCATGTGTGTGTTTGATGTTTGTTTGATCCTTCTTTGTCAGGTTTCACACTTTCTAAGCACACATTTTTTGGCGCCCACCGCGGAGATAGACCCTTGAATTTATCCAATTTTTAACATTTTTGCACAAGTTCAGCCCAAAAAAAATTCATGGTCTTTTAGCATATTTGCAATATGATTCAATGCATTCATCCTTTGTTTCAACGTGTTTTTCCACTACTCTAGTGCGTTTGTTCACTATTCTAGCACGTTCATAGTACATTGTAGTGCATTTATCCTCCGGTTTAGCACATTCACACATCTTATAATTTTTTGGTTTCTGACAGTTTAGTGCATACACAGTCTCTTTTAGCGCATTTGAAGTATGATTTAGCATGTTTGTTTTCTATTTTAGCGCATTTGTCATAGAGGCAAAAACTTTGTAATTCACTTAGAAAATTAGGCTTGTCTAGCCCACCAAGTGACTAAAATTTTCACTAACTCCTTTTTTTTGCAGGTTTCTAACAAATTATTGTTGGTTGGAGGAGTTAACATTAGGATTTTGATTTTCTTTTTAATTTTTTTTAAAGTTGGTTAAAAATAACTTATTTTCTTTTTGGTAAAAAGAACCTCACAACTTCATTTTGGTGTTTTAAAATGAATCAAATTTATTTTTGGGTTTAAATAGAACCACACTTGCAAAGGATAAAAAGAACCACAAATGAAAATTGTCATTCTTGCAAGTTAGGAACCAAACACATCAATTTGGCCTTAAAAAGAACAAATCTTTCATTTCTTGCAAAGGTAAAATTCATAATCAACATCTTTATTTTCAAGTTAAAAATAAAAATCAACTTGTCCCTTTTTACAAATCGATTTACTTTATAGCAATGATCTTTCATTTTGTTGACCAAGATTTCAATTTCCTAGTTAGAAAACAATTTTTATGTAGGACTAAAATAAACACCATGTTTGATTGGAGCAACATCTCCATATAGGACTTAGAAAACCATTGCTTTGAAAGGTAAAAATAACTTTCTGTACTTTGTCTTGAGTGGTAGGTATATGCTCTCCCCTTAATTGGATGACTAAAAAGCCAAACCCACTCTTTTCATGCTTTATTTACTTTCAAGCATTTAGAAACTTTAGAGGGTCTTCCTTCATGAAACCTTGAGGGGGCTAGTGAGAAGGGTATGACCCAAGTGGGCAACGACTTTATCACCAAGTTTACCAACCCACTATAATCAAATGTGGAGGGTGATGAAAATACCCTCCAATGGCAACATGTATTTGATAGCCTTCCCCTAGTATCCTTGTGATGCAAAAAACTTTTGTTATAAAGGTTGGGAAGCCTCTTAATTGAGTTTATCATTTGCCATACCGAATGGAACCTTTACTACGAACCATAGAAGTAGAAACTTTGAGCCCAGTCAGTTGCCATACATTGGCAATATCATAGTGCAAGGGTGGGGAAGAATATGTTCCCAAGATTGCTCACCACACATCTCCCAAGATAACTACTCAATTGAGGAGCAATCCTCTTTGGGTTAATTTCTGGAAAAAGGCAAAAAAAATGGGTGCTCTCTAGGGGTGACACAACTATTTGAGATGAAGGAGTATCGAGTCTAGGATATGATATTATCAATGACCCTTGAATAAAGAGTTTATTCAGTGTGTCTTATTTGTAGCCAAAACTATGAAAACATAGGGGATTTGAAAACATCCTCAAAAGAACATGCACTCAATTTTTAGCATTAGGATGACCATTGTCTTCATGTGTGCTATGTATTCTTGTCATAAATATTAACACATCTTTCAAAAATATCAATCAATCAACTCAAAGATCGGTTCAAACAAAGAGAAATCATAAGTGGAGGATATTTTCAAATCCAAGAAAGCACCTTTTGAGGTGGTTATCAACTTTTCAACTATCTTAGGCAAGAATTTCATCCAACAAGATTAGGGGAGTATCAAACCAAGTGATTAAGAGTTATCATCCAACTATCTCAACAACAGTACCTAGCTAGGTATTCAAGATAGTCAAATAAAGTTTCCAGATCGGGAGACTTTATCCATATCATATGACGTGCTTTGTCATTGGGGCCTATCGAACAAACCCTATATTCGACTTAGTAAGGTTGAGTATCAAAACAAAGTATTCATATCAACCAACAATATCAACTTTTTGATCATTTGTATGACCACTCTACATATTTTGAGAAGAAGAAGTCTTCGTCAAAAGACTAAGTTGAAGAAGAGACAACCTAGTCATAAGGATCTTATCAAGAGGAGAAAGTTTCTCTACATCAATCATCAACTATTTGTGTCACATTGTATCTTCTTGCATCATATACGACTATATCTTCAAGGAAAATTTAACGTGTTTGACAAAGAGCCTTTGAGAAGTAGGGCTTATACTTAGAAGGCAACATTCAACCAACATCTCAACAAAGGGGGAAAAATCAATACCGCCTTCTTTCCAAAAAATTGCATCACCTACAACGAAGCTTGACCCGAACCACCAATTCCACCAAGAACGCCACTAGGAGAAGAATAATTCACTACTTTTGAAGTATACTGATGAATACAAATCCACAACTCCACAACTAGAATCAAGTATGAGTCAGAGGGGTCCAACCCTTTTGATGAATACACGCATATGGAAGAAGAGGAGATCACCAAGGAACTCATCCAACAATGCCAACAAAGTGTCTCCTTACAAAAACTCCTAGAAAGGGTTATCGAATCAGATAAATTGATGCAGGAGCATCCCCTATTCATGGCAATCTTGCATCAACCCCAAAAAAATTCCTTTTTGTTTTGCTTTCTATTTGCAGTTTCAACATTTCTTTTTGTGTGTGCTAGTTTGGGCTCAAAGGACCTTGTGGAATTGGATTCTACTTGAATACTTAATCATCTTTCTTATTTCCAGACTGCATCGCATTTGGATCTTTTTTCGGCAAGTTATCACTATCGATTTCCATGGTAGTTTACAAGTTGACAGTTCTTTTTTACCAGTTGCCTAGACCTATTTTGGTAATCTACCAGAACCCCTTTTGAAGCTTGCGGAGCCTTGGGAATTGAATTCAATGTTCCTTGGCATGTGGCCAACCTTTTCCCATGATCTACACTTCATCTTTTGGATTTTTTCAGAGGAATCTCTTGGTAGAGGCCGAGCTTGTTGGTTTTACATGTTAGGTCTTGTTCTTCAAGTTTTGATCCCTTTTTGGACCAATAGGATCATCTTGGAACATATATATCATTGTAATTGTGCATTAGAATGTAGAATCAAGTAGTTAAAATGAGCATAGAAGATAGATCTAAAGATTTAAGGTCCCAGTTATGACCTATTATGCATGTTCTAGAAGGCATGTGTACTGGTTTATGTAACCTAGTTGATTACCGGTTGATTGTATTTAGATTTCATGTTATAATTCAATTTGTTCTACATTCCCTCCATCATATCATTCTGCTTCTGTTGGGTTTACTCTTTTTGATCGGTTTGAACTGATCTCTTTGAGGTTCCTCCTTATCGGTGACTCCACCAAGTGGTATCAGAGCAAGTTTTTCTTCTGGCTATCCTGAGAGTTTTGTTGTAGGGTGGCAGACTGTGAATCTGACCTACAACTATAGAGGACTGGCGAAAGATGGTGCAAAGAGGAACTAGGAATGTTGGAGTGCATGGGAATGCAGACCTTACTATGATGGAGATGTTGTGAGGGATAGTAGACTAGTTGGAAGATGCAGAGACAACACAGAGGAGAGGCCTCTATATTGAAGATGTAAGTGAAGATGAAGGAGAAGAAGACCCGATAGAACAAGTAAACTCACTGACAATTTATCCGGATGAAGAGAGTTTTTTGAGGGTTTTGAGTAGGGCTAATACTAAACCACATATTACCCCACCAGAATATGATGGAAAGTTATATTCTGATGAACTGATGGATTGGATCTCGGAGATGGAAAATTATTTTGATTCTGAGAACACCGCACAAGAAAGGAAGGTGAAATATGTCTATACCCAGTTAAAAGGTCATGCATCTCTTTGGTGGGAACATTTTCAAGTTGATAGACAGAGAAGAGGTAAAAAAAAGATTAAGACTTGAGATCAAATGGTTGCTAAGTTGAAGTCAAAACTTATACCAGTTGATTATCAAGTGAATCTATTCTGGAAGTTGCAAAATTTGAGACAGAAGGAATCTAGTGTGAAGGAGTACACCGAAGCATTTTACAAGATGAATACCAGATCTGGACATGTTGATGATGAGGTTGAACAAGTTGCAAGATATTTGAATGGATTGCAGATGTCTATACAAGATGAAATCAGTTTTATTAAATTGTAGAGTGTTGAAGAGGCTTGCCAGTATGCCCTGAAGGATGAAGAAAAGCTAAACAAAAGACATGAAAATAGGCAGAGAAGTAGAGTTGGAAGGTTTATCAGAGGTAGATTTCAAGGAGGAAGAGGATACACTAGAGGTAGAAGTACATGTATAGATCATAACAAGGACAAGGAAGTGAGCAAAGATGGCAATTCATACCAGAAAGATGATAGAAATTTCTATCAGAGGAGAGAACCGGATGGCTAGCAAAATGAGAATTTTGGAACACAAGTCAAGAGAATGTTTAGAGGTACTTTCTATAAGTGTGGAGGAGAAGGGCATCATGCATTTGAATGTAAGATAAAAAAATACTAGAAGAGAAGTAGTGGTGGAAGAGAACCCCACCAAATCAACTAACAAACTGGATGGAGAACTGTTGATGATGAGGAGAGTTTTGTGTCATATTAGAGAAGATGAAGAGCCCTTGCAGAGGATAAATTTGTTCAAGACTAGATGTAAGGTATCTAGTAAGTGTTGTAAATTTGTTATTGATAGTGGTAGTTCAGATAATCTTGTTTCAAAAGAGATGATGAATAAGTTAAACTTGGAAAGATTGAAACACCCTAAGCCTTATCAGATAGCATGGATTAAGGATGAACATAAGTTGTTGGTAAGTGAGCAATGTTTGGTGAAATTTAAAATTGAAAATTATCATGATGAAGTCTTGTGTGATATTATTCCTATGGACATTTGTCACCTTTTGTTGGGTAGACCTTGGTAGTTTGATAGACGGGCAATACATGATGGGAGGACAAACATATACACCTTTGTAGCAAATGGAATGAAGCAAACCTTGTTACCTTTGGAGGAGCCTTTGAAGAGTGAAGTTTGTATGAATTATACGATCTATTTGGTAGATGGAAGGATGTTTCTGGATGGAATGAGACATGAGAATATATGTTTTGCCTCCTAAGAAGACTGAGAGACCAGAATCGAATGGAGAACAATCAAAGAAGATAAAGGAATTGTTGATAGAATATGAAGACATCATTTCAAATAATGTGCCTAATGGATTACCTCAATGAGAAGTATCAGTCATTGCATGGATTTGATTCTTGGAGCTAGTTTACCAAACAAAGCTACACACTAAATGACACCAACAAAGAATGAAGAGATAAATAGACAAGTACAAGAGTTGTTGAAGAAAGGTTTGATCAGAGAACATTTGAGCCCTTATGCAGTACTAATAGTTTTAGCACCTAAGAAGAATGGGGAATGGAGGATGTGTATCGATTCAAGAGCAATAAACAAGATCACAGTTAAATACTAGTTTCCCTTGCCTAGGATGGATGACATAATGGACTTTTTGAGTGGAGTAAAATACTTTACAAAGATAGATTTGAAGAGTGGATATCATCAGATTACGATCAGAGAAGGAGATGAGAGGAAGACAACATTTAAGACAAATGAGGGACTGTATGAATGGTTGGTGATTCCTTTTGGGTTAAAAGTACTAATGCACCTAGTACTTTCATGAGGTTGATGAATGAGGTATTGAATAAATTATTGGGTAAGTTTGTTATTGTGTATTTCGATGACATTCTAATTTTCAGTAAGATAAAAGAGGAGCATTTGTTGCATTTGAGACAAGTTTTGCAGAGGTTGAGAGAAGAGAAGTTGTTGATAAATCTTAAGAAGTGTACTTTCATGAAGAAAGAGTTATTCTATTTGGGATTTATGATATCTGCTGATGGACTAAAGATGGACATTGAGAAAGTGAAAGCAATTGTTGAGTGGGTTACACCAGAAAGCATTGGAGAGGTAAGATCATTTCATGGATTGGCTAGTTTCTACCAAAAGTTTATCAGAGATTTCAGTTTAGTTTGTAACCCTATGACTAAGACAATGAGAGGAGATAAGAAGGAATTTAGGTGGACCACTGGAGCAAAAAAAAGTTTTTAGTTATTGAAACAGAAAGTGACTGAGTAGCTTGTGTTAGCTTTACTGAATTTCAACAAAGTATTTCAAGTTGATTGTGATGCAAGTGCAACAACAATATGAGCAGTCTTGATTCAAGAAGGGAGAGCAATATATTATTTTAGTGAGAAGTTGAATAATGCTAGGAAAATATATTCAGTATATGATTAGGAATTCTATGTCATAGTTCAAGCCTTGAAGAAGTGGAGACATTACTTGTTGCCTAAGGCATTTGTGTTGTATACAAATCATCAATGTTTGCAGTATTTGAACAGTCAGATTAAGTTGAGTTAGATACATATGAGATGGGTAGAATCTTTGCAGAGTTACACCTTTGTGTTAAAGCATAGAAGTGGGAAATCTAACAAATTTACTAATGCATTGGGTAGGAGAAGGAATTTACTGACAGAGATGAGAGTGACAATATTAGGATTTGAAGAGTTGAAGACATTGTATGATGATGACCCAGATTTTGGAGAACCTTGGAAAGCATGTAGAAAAAAAGTTATGGAAGATAGGAGTAAGTGGTTCGATTATTTCATTCAGGATGAGATGTTGTTTAGAGGAGTTGAGTTGTGCATACCTAAGAGTTCTATGTGGGAGAATCTTTTTAAGGAGAAACATAGTGGAGGATTAGTTGGATGCTTTGGTGTTGACAAAATAGTAGCCTTGGTGAGTGAGCAATAGTTTTGGCCCCAGACTCATAGGGATGTTAGGAAATTTGTGCAAAGTTGTAGAGTTTATCATGTTGCAAAAGGGAGTAGTCAAAATGTGGGATTGTATAAACCTTTGACAGTACTGGTAAGACCTTGGGAGGATATAAGCATGGATTTCATACTAGGATTACCTAAAAATTAGAGAGAGAATGATTCTATATTTGTGGTGTTGGATAGATTCTCTAAGATGGCTCATTTCATACCTTGCAAGAAGGCATCAGATGCAATGCATGTAGCAAACCTATTTTTCAAGGAAGTAGTTGGATTGCATGGGTTACCTAAGAGCATAGTTTTAGACAGAGATGCTAAGTTTGTTTGTTACTTTTGGAGAACACTTTGGAAGAAGATGAAGACAGATTTGGAATTCAGTTCTACTTTTCACCCAAAGAGTGATGGACAGACAAAAGTAGTAAATTGGAGCTTGGGAAATTACTGAGATGCTTAGTTGGAGATAAAACAAGAATTTGGGATTTGAATTTAGCACAAGAAGAGTTTGCCTACAATAATTCAGTGAATAGGAGTATTGGAAAAACACCTTTTGAGATACTTACTAGAGTGCATCCTAGATGTATATTAGAATTAAGGGATATTAGTAGTGAAGACTAGAGAAGTTCAGAAGTAGAAGACTTTGCAAATCACATGGCTGCCTTGCATATTTAGGTTAAGCAACATTTGGAGGACATGAACATCAAGTATAAGGAGAAGGCAGATGAGAAGTGGAGACATAAGGAATTTGAAGTTGGTGATGAAGTGATTGTGTATCTGAGAAAAGAAAGATTCCCAGTTGGAACCTATCACAAATTGAAGATGAAGAAGTTTGGACCCTATAAGATCTTGAGGAAATTTAATTCTAGAAATGTATATGAAGTGGAGTTGTCGGATGAATTGAACATATCACCTATATTCAATATTGCAGACCTTCATGAGTATCATGAACTAGAATCTAGTGAAGACAGTATAGTAGACTTGGAGAAACAGTTGCCCCTGAAGGAACTAGATCAGATTGAGGACATTTTGGATAGTAGGATTGGGTATAGTACCCAAAGAAGTCAGTATAAGGAGTACCTAGTGAAGTGGATGGGTAGACCAGTTAAAGATTCATCTTGGATTTCTTAGGCAAAGGTAAGCCACCTTGGTTTTCCTCTGACCCCAACAAAGTGAGAGACTCACTTTTTTTTCAACAACCCCAGATGTCTGATGCAGGAGCATCCCCAGTTCATGGAAATCTTGCATCAACCAAAAAAAAATTCCTTTTTGTTTTGTTTTATGTTTGCAGTTTCAATATTTCTTTTTATGTGTACCAGTTTTGCATAACCAGACCCTGTGGAGTTGAATTTGTTGGTATTTTGATATGGTTTTTTCATTGATGTCAGCAGGTACTAAATACACCTACTTTGGAGATCTAGCAACATTCACTGGCAAACAGTAAACTTTGCAACAATTACTGGTATATGGTTCACTGGTAGGATATATTGTTCACCAGTACCTGGAATGATATGGAAGACACTTGGTAATGTCGAAGACATCATGTGGACACTTTATTTTGAAGAAATAATCATTGGTATATTCATATTTGCATATTTTCTTTTACCGGCAAATAGGTCCAGGTTATCTAGGGTTACACTAGCAGGTTTATCTTTTCCAGATGAGCATGGCACGCTATGGAGATGATTTATTATTGTTGTAAATGCATTAAGCTGACATGTTCAATCAGCTATTGCATCGGATATTATATTATTTGTAAAATGTTTTTATTGTAATATCTTGTAGAGCCGACCTACTAAAATTGGTCTTAGGGTATGGTATAAATGTAAGATCTTATTTGTAAGATCAAGTGTGGAATGCGAAAAAGAATTGTGTGAAGGTATATGTGAGGTCAAGCAATAGTATACATGAAGACATCATTTGAAGGTGAAGTTAGGTCTTTGTAGAAGCATATCAGCATTACATCGGTACTGAATCTAGCATATGAAGATGCTATTTTGTGCAATACATTCTTATTGGATTTAACCATCCAGCTGTAGTCAATGTGACTCCCATTTGTGATTGAGCAGTGAGCTCTAGGCTATTGGCCTTTCTGCATGTGCAGACCCCTTTTTGTACACTTACTATTTGTAGTAGTATCATCTGATTGTGGGTAAGGTTTCTCAACGTGGTTTTTCCCCTTACAGGGTTTCCACATACAAATATTGGTGTCATGTGTTGTGGATGACTTTGTGTTTATATTTCATGCATTAATCCTTACTGGTATAGCAATTTTCTGTTAACACTGTCTACCGGCATACTTAATTGGTTTACTGGTATTAAGCATTAAGTTGGTTAATAAGTTTTTGGTTTGAATTTATTAGACAACTGATTCACCCCCCCCCCTGTCAGTTATCTCTGAGACCTAACAATTGGTATCAGAGCTTAGTCCTGTTTTATAGAAGTTTAACAACTTGAGGAGATCCAATGTCTACTAATTATTTTAGAAAGGACAATCCTAAACTTGATGGAACCAACTATGGGATATGGAAGATCAGAATGGAGACACATCTGAATTGCATCGGTAAAGACATTTGGGAAGTTACTAAGAATGGTTATACTACTGCTGTAGCTAGTCAGACTACTCCAACTACCTTAGCCAAAGATGAAGAGAATGATTGCAAAGCAAGAGAAGCACTTTTGAGCGCATTATCAGATCAACAAATCATGGGATTATTAGATAGGTCTACTGCTAAAGCTATTTGGGATCATTTGGAAACACTGAATGAAGGAGATTCCATAGTCAAAATTGCAAAACTTGAAAGCTTCCAAGTGAGGTATGAACATCTGAAAATGGAAGAAGATGAAAGGATTTCTGTTTTTATGGAAAGAGTAAATGAAATTGTTTTGGGTATTAAATGTTGTGGAGGAACTTTGAGTGAAGATGAAATTGTTTCAAAAATATTAAGAGGTTTTCCACTGGCATATAAAATGAAAGTTACTACTATAAATGAGTGAGAACAATGCTTAATACATCAATAACTAGGGATACATTGATTGGAAAACTTTCAGCTTTTGAAATTGAGGAATTTAGTCATGTTGCTACTATAAAGACTAATTTGGCCTTTAAAGCATCAACATCATCTGCTCCATCATTTGACAAATCAGATTGGAGAGCCTTTTATGCAAGAGAACTTGAAGAAACCAGAAAGGAGAATGAAGAGCTTGAAGAGCTTGAAGCACTATTTGCAAGGAAAATGCTAAAAGGTCCAATTGGAAGTAAGGATGAAGGTAAAGCACCCTTTAAATGTTTTAACTACAATAAGATTGGTCATATGGCTTCAAGATGCCTTGATAGACATGCTAGACTAAGAGAAGAAGCTAGAAGAACATACAAGCCTAATCCTGAATATCAAAGATACAGATTTAAGAAGAACAAAGATAAATCTTGTTACATTGTTGATGAAGGTGTGACTGATGATTCTGATGAGGATCCAACAGACAATGGATGGGTTTTTTTTGCTATAACAGAAGATCAACTAGCACCTATTGCTCAACCGGTAGAACAAGCCCTAGCAGCTAAAGTTGAATCAAGGGATGAATGGATTATTGAGTCAAGATGCTCACATCATATGACTGGAGACAAAGGTAAATTCTTGAACTTTCAAGAATACAATGGAGGTTTAGTAAGATTTGGAGATGAAAAAGCCTATTCAATCAAAGGTAAGGGTTCAATATCTCTTGATGGTAAACATAACACTGAAAATGTCTACTATGTTGAAGGATTAAAGCATAATATTTTAAGTGTTGGTCAATTAGTTGAGAAAGGTTTTCAGTTACAATTTAAAAATGGAAAATGCAAAATCATGAATAGAACTGGTTTAGAAATTGCAACCATTAATCAGACTAGAGGTAATATCTTTCATTTGAATAACAGTGAAAAGGCATACTTAATTGCACATATAGATGAAAGTTGGTTATGGCACAAGAGACTATGTCATGTAAATTTTGATTGCATGGTAAAAATCAGTACTTCTAAGGCAGTTAGAGATCTACCTAAAATTGTGAAACCTCATAATACAATTTGTAAGGAATGTCAATTTGGAAAACAAGTTAGAGCTAGTTCAAAAGTATTCCAGAAAAATCCAATAATGCTCTTGATTTAATTCACACTGATTTATGTGGCCCAACTAGAACTAAAAGCTTACAAGGTGATAGATATTTCATGCTAATTATTGATGATTATTCTAGAATGTGTTGGGTTACTTTTCTCAGAGAAAAATCAGAAGCACTTGGGAAGTTCAACCTATTCAAAGCAATGGTTGAAAATGAAACTGGTAAGAAAATCAAATTTTTAAGATCAGATCAAGGAGGAGAATTCACATCTAAGGACTTTAATACATTCTATGAAGTAAATGGAATCAAAAGACAATTATCAACACCTCGGACACCACAACAGAATGGAGTTGTTGAAAGGAAAACCAGAACTATCTTGGATGCAGCAAGAAGTATGTTATTAGAAGCAAATCTACCACATGTGTACTGGAGAGAGGCAGTAAGCACTGTTGTCTATACATTCAACAAAGTTCACATCAAAGGTGAAACCGGTAAGACCCCTCATGAACTATGGTTTGGTAATATTCCTACTCTTAAGTATTTCAGAATTTTTGGAAGTAAATGTTATATTAGAAGAGATGAGTATATTGGCAAATTTGATCCTAATAGTGATGAAGGAATATTTCTTGGTTATTCATTTAAGAGAAAGACATATAGATGTTTTAATAAAAGATTGCAGAAAATTGTTGAGAGTACAAATGTAAAGATTGATGAACAATTCAGAGGAACTTCAAGGTATATAGACTCTGAACCGGCAACAGAAGTTGTGACAAATGAACCTACATAGAATCCACCGGTACAAAATGAAGATCCAGTTACCCCGGTATCATCAAAGGACTCCACAGTATTTGAAGAACAACAACAAACTAAGACACCCTGGTATGTAAGACTGAATCATTCTAAAGATCAGATAATTGGAAACAAATTTAAAGGAGTTATGACAAGAGGGAGATTGGCAAATGAAGAGGTATGTCTTATTTCTCAAATTGAACCATCATCTATCAATGAGGCATGTGAAGATAAATTTTGGATTAAAGCTATGGAAGAAGAACTAGGACAAATTGAGAAGAATAATACTTGGACATTAGTTCCCCGGCCTAAAGATAAAAGTGTAATTGGAACCAAATGGGTATTTAGAAACAAACTTAATGAAGATGGAAAGGTTGTCAGAAATAAAGCAAGACTAGTGTGTAAGGGATATTCTCAGAAAGAAGGAGTTGATTACAATGAAACCTTTGCACCGGTAGCCAAAATTGAGGCAGTTAGATTATTCTTGGCTTTTGCAGCTCACAAGGATTACAAAGTTTATCAAATGGATATTAAATGTGCATTTTTGAATGGAGATCTTGAAGTGGAAGTTTATATTGAACAACTTGATGGATTTTCTTTGACAAATGACAATGATATGGTTTGTAGGTTAAGAAAAGCTCTGTATGGATTGAAATAAGCCCCAAGAGCTTGGTATGCAAGATTGGATAAGTATCTTTTAAAGATTGGTTTTACTAAAGGAAATGCAGATAGCAATTTATATTACAAAGTAACTAATGATGACATCTTGATTATTGAAGTATTTGTTGATGATATAATCTTTGGAGGAGAAGATGGATTATGTAAAGAATTTTCTCTTGAAATGTAGCAAGAATTTGAAATGTCTATGATTGGAGAAATAAAATTCTTTTTAGGATTGCAGATTTCACAGACTGATAAAGGTATATTTTTGAGTCAATCTAAGTACTTGAAAGAACTACTAAAGAAATTGGGCTGGAGAACCCTAAACCGGTAAGCACACCTATGACTACAAATGACAAATTATCTCAAAGGGATGAATCTACACCTATTAATCCAATTAGATACAAATCTATGATAGGAGGTTTACTGTATTTGACACAAACCAGGCCTGATATTATGAATGCAGTATGTATTGTTTCTAGATTTCAGAGTAATCCTAGGGAAAATCATGAATCAGCAGTGAAAAGGATTTTCTAGTACTTACAAGGCATAGCAAATCTTGGATTATGGTATCCTAAAGATGAAAATTTTGATCTATGTGCATACACAGATGCAAATTGGGCAAGAGATGTGGATGATAGAGAAAGCACCACTGGAGGAGCATTTTTTCTTGGAAAGAGATTAGTTTCTTGGTTGAGTAAGAAATAGAGTTGTACATCTTTATCAATAACAGAATTAGAATATGTTGCAGCAGCAACAAACTGTACACAGATACTTTGGCTTAAGCAAATGTTGAAAGACATAAAGGTAAAATACAAAGAACCTATTACTATATACTGTGATAACACTGCAGCAATTGATATATCTAAAAATCTGGTATTACAATCTAAAACAAAACATGTTTCTATCAAATTGAATTTTCTAAGGGAAAAAGTTGAAGAAAAAGAGATAAAACTGGTTTATGTGAATACTAAAGAACAGCTTGCAGATATTTTCACAAAACCTTTGCCTAAGGAGACATTTGAGTATCTCAGAGATCAGCTTGGAGTCATACCACCACCGGTAGAGACTTAGATAGTTGATGATTGTCATCAATCGATAGAATTAAATGGACAATTTTTTTATTCCGGTATTTGATGAGGAAGCTACTTCTCAAGGGGAGTAGTTGGTATATTGAATTGCTCGGTATTTTGTGACTTTTGTGACTTTGGCATTTGATGTCAAAGGGGGAGAGATATCTATGGAAAAACACATTATCTTTTTGGTGAAAGATTTCAGGGGAGAGATTTTGAAAATCACATTTAAGGAGAAATTGGTATTGTTACTCCCAGGGGGAGAAATGGAGATTGTTGGTTTTTGTATTTGGCATTTCTGTTTTGGCACTTTGATGGTTTTTCCATCTTGTGTTGCCATCAATGCCAAAGGGGGAGATTGTTGGTATTTTGGTATGGTTTTTTCATTGATGTCAACACCTACTGAATACACCTACTTTGGAGATCCAGCAACATTCACTGGCAAACAGTAAACTTTGCAACAATTATTGGTATATGGTTCACCAGCAGGATATATTGTTCACCAGTACCTGGAATGATCTGGAAGACACTTGGTAATGTCGAAGACATCATGTGGACACTTTATTTTGAAGAAATAATTATTGGTATATTCATATTTGCATATTTTCTTTTACCGACAAATAGGTCCTACATATCTAGGGTTACACTAGCAGGTTTATCTTTTCCAAATTAGCATGGCATGCTATGGAGATGATTTATTATTGTTGTAAATGCATTCAGATGACATGCTCAATCGGTTATTGCATTGGATATTATATTATTTGTAAAATGTTTTTATTGTAATATCTTGTAGAGCCGACCTACTAAAATTGGTCTTAGGGTATGGCATAAATGTAAGATCTTATTTGTAAGATCAAGTGTGGAATGCAAAAAAGAATTGTCTGAAGGTATATGCAAGATTAAGCAGTGGTATACACAAAGACATCATTTGAAGGTGAAGTTAGGTTTTTGTAGAAGCATATCAACATTACACCGGTACTGAATCCAGCATATGAAGATGCTATTTTGTGCAGTACATTCTTATTGGATTTAACCATCCAACTATAGTCAGTGTGACTCCCATTTGTGATTGAGTAGTGAGCTCTAGGTTGTTGGCCTTTCTGCATGTGCAGACCCCTTTTTGTACACTTACTATCTGCAGTATTATCATCTAATTGTGGGTAAGGTTTCCCACCATGGTTTTTCCCCTTATAGGATTTCCACATACAAATATTGGTGTCATGTGTTGTGGATGACTTTGTGTTTATATTTCATGCATTAATCCTTACCAGTATAGCAATTTTATGTTAACACTGTCTACCGGCATACTTAACTAGTTTATCAGTATTAAGCATTAAGTTGGTTAATAAGTTTTTGGTTTGAATTTATTAGACAACTGATTCACCCCCCCCCACCTCTTAGTTGTCTCTGGGGCCTAACAGAATTATACTTGAATACTTGATCATCTTTCTTATTTCTAGACCACGTCACATTAGATTTTAACTGATCCTTTACCCTCTCATACCTTTAATGTGATTCAGACTGATCATACCTCTTTCTCTTGCTCTAATTTCACTACTATGGCTCCAAATTTGGTTAATATGGTAGAGGAGAAAGAAACACCTAAGGATCCATGTATCACATTTGAGCATAGTGAGACCATTAGAGCACCTGATGGCCCTTTATACATAGTTGTGAAGATTCAAGACAAACCTTTTCGTGGTGTGCTTATTGATCCTTCTTGTATGGTTAATGTCATCACTGAGGAATATCTTTATACTTTTCATTTACATAAACCAATCTATGATGACACTAATGTGGTCATTAAGTTATTTGATAGATTTTCTTGTCCTACCATTGGTTCTATCACGCTCCCTATTGAGGATCACACTAAATCTATGGATGTCAACTTTGTTATCATTCTTTCATCTGAACAATTTCATGTGAAGTTAGGATATCCTTGGCTATCTTAAATGAAGGCTATTGCTTCTCCAATCCATAAGTGTTTAAAGTTTCCCCACAATGGAGAAATAATAATTGTTAACCTTAGCTTATTTCGACCAATCAAAAGAAGCCCATGTATTCCTATTGATTACTTTTGGCCTCAATAGTTTCAATCTCTTCCACCAAGAAGAGATGCTCTCTTTCAATCTTATCAAAAATGGAAGAAAGATATGATCTTATCCTTAAGACAACCTATGACTCCAAAACTTGATATCCCCATCATTCTTGAAGATGAAATTATTCCCTTAATGGATATAACTAATCTTCCTCCTAAGGAAGATTCTCAACCTATTTCTATGGATGAAACTATGCCTTCTCCTAAGAAGAACAATAATATTCCTCCTAAGGTTAGACCTATACCTCCACCTCATGATGGACCTAGCCTCCTTCCTACACCAAATATTCTTCCTTTATATGGTGTTGTTCCACCTCCTTGCTCATATAGAGAGAAGATACCCACCTCTCCTCTTGTGCAACCTAAAAGACCTCAACCTAAACCTCCAACAACCAAAGATGAGAATATTCCTCCTCCAATAAATATTCCTCCTTCGACAAATATTCCTCCTTCTCAGCCTTCTGCTAAGACTCGATGGAATCATTGTACAAGAGAACGTCGACAAAAGCATCATGCTCAAGCTTGTGAAGTTGTTCCTCAAAATATTCAATCTCCCAAAACTCCAATAGTTGACATGATTCCCTTTTCTCCTAAACAATATTTTGAACCTACATCTCCAACTCATAAGTTGCAACAAACATGTGATGATTTTACTTTTATTCATGTTTGAGCTCCTCTTTCTATAAATCTTGATGAAGAAATAGGCGAAAATATTATTCATGATGGCAATACAACTCCTAATGCTTTTGATAGTGAACATGGATATGTTGATGTTGACAGACATTTATCTGCAAAATTTTCAAAAGCCTTAATCCTAGCTCCTAGAAATGAACAAAGTGACTTAGCACATAAGCATAGACCTTGTGTGGATCTTGTTATAGCTCCATCTGTTATGCTCAAGGTCTCTCCTCTAGCGTGTTTCCCACCTTCCCGAAATAGTGATCAGCAAGATCGGGAGGTAGATGCCATACTAGACTAGCTATATTAGAACCATAGATCATCTACCTCTCTCTCTTTTCTTTCTCTTTTGTGACCATTATTCTATGTGTATCTTTGTTCTTCTATTTTCCCTAGGAATGTCTACTTGAGGATGATGCAAAGCATTGAGATCTCTTTTGGTCTCTTTCATGTTGACTCAAAAGACACATGTGTTCCCTTTCTTCCAAGGTGGTTTCATATCTTTAAGTAATGATGACTATTCTATGCATATATATACATGATATACATGAGTTATCATATAGAATACTGACCCTGAGGAAAGTGAAGCCACCTTGTACTTCATATTTTATGTTCATTATCCTTGGATTTATTCCTCAATTGGGGGCTAAATCCTTGTGATAACATGCTCTCTCTCTCTCTCTTGTTTATATCCTACCTTAAATCAATCACTCTTGATAAGTCATGCGCAATCACTTTAACATGGGGGCATGCACTTCACTCATATTTTCCTTCTTGATACTTAAAGTTACTTAGAGAACTATGCTTTTCTTTGTTATTTTTGGTATCCTTTCTTTTTAATGCATACTTGCAGTCATGGTTCCTCCCTCTTGATCTTCCCTTTTACTTTGTCAATTAAATTCATAAGATCCTTAGTTCACTGGGGGCTTGGTGTATCTTGCCTCCTTGACATGGTGAAAGTCTTTAAATCTTGTTTCCTAGTACTTTATCAGTAGTATTGGAGTACGCTTATACTCCCACTAAAGTGGGGGCTAAATGTAGAGTCATAAAATTATGACCTTGCAATTTCTGACCACATTTGGGTCTTCACCTTGAATTAGGGAAAGACAGGGGTGTGACACCCTTTTCCTCCTAGCATAGGGGCATGGTGCCACTATCCCTACCCTATTTTGGGCTCCCTCCATTAAAGTCCTACATTGGGCTTGTCAATCATGAGCGGGAAATTTTTTTCCTATGTTGGCCTAAGATGGAAAATCAGTTTAAACCCCTCATTGGCAAGTATATAAAGAGCATTTTCCCCTCCTATTGATAACAAGTAAGTTGATGATAAGTGAAATTGGTCACAAGAGAAATCAATTATTAAAGCATCCAAGCATTGAACATTTCAAGTCTCCTTTCAAGGCTGGGTGTTGCATTCAAGTCAAGGATTCAACCATTGAAGAGGAGATCTCTTTCAACATTCAAAGCATTAAACTTCATATATCCTTTCAAACAACTCTATCTACATTTCAATTGCATCCTCTCTTGAGGTTAATTCTACTTCAAACATTTCCTTTCATTTACTTGCAAGTATTTTTCATCATTTGGTTAATTCCAAACTGGGGTTTAACCTAAAGGCAAACCCCCAATCCCAACAATATTTCCTCTCTTTTCTATGTGTAGGTTGTAGGTGCACATCTATAATTGTAGGTTTAGACTTCATTTTCAGAGATCTAAAAACCCTTTTTGACAGGGGAGCTTCATCTTGACATTTCACTGCTAATTCTAGGTGCACAACTTCATCCCACATCTCTATCTCAAGATATAATCATTTCTTTGTCATCGTCATGCTTAGTCTCAAATTGCTTAATTCAACTTATCTATTTGAAAAGAGGGTTGCTTTACTTTCCAAATTCATTGTCAATTCACTTAGCATTCAATCTCTTTCCATTGAGATTGGATCTAGTGAATTCAATTCCCTCTTTTAAATGTAATGTGCATGAGACGTTAAAGAGAATCCTTTGTGAAACTTTCGCTCCTTTTTTGAAGAGGGTAAAGCTTTCAACTTGATCTCATCATCACCCTTTTCACACCCATTACAACACTAAATACAACTTCATCTCCTTCTGATTAATCATCTGTAACACCTTCATCTTCAGCATAATAACAGTTCTTTTGGTTCCTAAACTTCCGATTAAACTTATAAGGCTTATCATACTTTTCATGCTTCTGATATCTATCATTCCTATCATGCTTATCAAACTTATCATGTTGCCATACTTAGCCATTCTCTCTAGCAATCTAGAAGCAAAATGTCCTATCTTATTACAAGAAAAGCATTTCAAGGGAAACTTTCCATCATACTTATCGACACCTTTAGGAAATCTCCGGGCAATTAGTGCTTCAATCTCATCAAGTTCTCTTTCTTTCTCTACTATCTCTCTTCTTTCTCTTCATATCTGGATATCCTGTACTCATCATGATCATATTTGTGCTTACCAAAAACCAATGTTGATGCATAGAATGATGTCTCAAACTTTCCATGTGATTCTCCAACTTCACTCATCTCAAATGCAGCAGGTTTTCCAACCAACACATCTCTTGTCACATTAGTTACACTCTGGATCTCATAAATAGCAGCAACCATATGTTTACAAGCAGGAGGCAAAGATCTTAACACCTTAGCAACAATCTCATCTTCTTCAATCTTTCCACCGGCAGATCGGATGCCAAGGACAAGCTCATTCACCTTAGCCATGTATCAATGTATGTTCTCATCATTTCCCATCTTCAATGTCTCATACTTTCCTTTTAAACTCTACAACTTAGCAACTTTCACTTGACTATCACCTTCATACAAGATTTAAAGCTTCACCTAGATCTCATGTGCAGTTTGAATTTCTCTAACATTTGTCAATTCAAAATCAATCAGGGCACTAAGCAATGCTTCCTTCTTTTTGATGTTATATTCAGCTTCCTTAACCTCATCAGGAGTGGATGGTCCATTTTGAGGAACAACATAGGAATTCTTAGTAATCTTCCAATAATCTTCTTCAAGACATTTCAAATTCACCTCCATCAGTCTCTTCAACACAGTATAGTTGCTTCCATCAAACCTCAGACAATCCTTCTTGAAAAGAATACCTTGATCTACCATCTCGAATCTCCTTAAGCGATTAAGCTTCTATCGAAGGATCTAGCTCTGATACCAATTGTTAGTAGCAATCAAGAAGGGAGATAAAGAGGAGGGGGGGTGAATTAGTCTTCACTAGATATAGATAATTAAAATCCAAAATATAAACTGATAAACTCCAACAATAAATAGATAAGCAAATCAACAACACACACACAACACCAAGATTTTGAAGTGGAAAAACCAGTCAAGGGAAAAACCATGATGAGAACCCACCCACAGTTAGATGATACTCTGCAGTAATATGTGAAAATATTACAATGGGGAATGCACATGCATTCAGGCACAGTGCCTAGAGATCATTACTCAAAATATATATACTTGGAAGGCTACAACCCTCAAAGAAGTCTCACTATCTTACAATATGATTCAAACTACAATCCGAAAGGAATAAACTGCAATGATAGCATCTACAAATGTCTGATGACAGTTCTGGTTAAGCATAATTGTTTGCTATGCAACACCAATCTTACCATAATACTTCATTGAATGATAACTATCTTGTTTGAACAATCACCTCTCTCTGATAATGCATAAATATAATGAAACCTAAATTACATAAGCATCTCACCTATATATACAAATCATCAACCTTGATAACAAGGTCGACTAAACCCTCAACCTTTAACTTAGAATTAGAAAAAATTACATTGCACGATACAAAGATCAACCATCGGACCAATATTATGATTTACATTACATAGCATGGTGTAATAACCTAAAAATGGTTACCCAAACCATGGGCCCCTAATCTTGACTTCATCACCAATGTCCTAACCAAAGGAAAATTAAATCAACCTTGAGAACCTAATTAATTAATTCCCAGTCATCAATGTCACATGGCAAATAAATCACTCAATATTAATCAAATATTCATTTAATTAATTAATCATTCCAAGTAAATCATTTTAATCAATTATCCTATTTATTCAACTAAATATCCTAGCATATTTAATTAATAAATCAATTTACCATTAAATCATAAAAAAAGAATTAATTTGGAAAAAAGGAATTAATTTGGAAATAATTTTAAATTGAGAAAAGAAATCAAATGGAATTAAATTTAAAAATCTCAAAAAAGTAATTAAATGAATTAAATCAATTATAAATCAAAATTGAATATCAAAATATAAAATATGAAATAAATCAGTTTTTTCTGATTTTATCTTAAAATTAGTTCAATTTTCTTTAAAGCTAAGAAAAGAAGCCAATTACATCAATTCACTTGGATTGTTCTTCCTCTTGGAGAATATCTGTTGCTCATCATTGATCAATCTTGACCTTTGGTCTCTCTTTGGATTTTCTATAAATTCAGGCCCTCATCTCTCATAAAAAAAACCTGGAGATTATTGTTATTATGTTGTTTTTGTTCTAGGCTTATTGAGATTTGTGCATTGAGATATTACATATTAGTTATTGCATATTTGTTAAATCATCTAGCTTAATGTTCATTCATATTTCTTAAATCATGTTAGGTTAATCATGCATATCTAGCTTAATCTTACATCCATCTAGCTCAATTTCATACTCATATAAATTAAATCCTTCATTTAGGTGTTGTCTAGTCACTAGTGTTGCATATGGAAATCTAAGAGAAAAACTAAACTCACATCTACTAGAAGGCAATAGGTCGCTTTGTAATGGTTTATTATTGATTACTAATTATTGATTTACTAACCATGCATCTAATGATGTAATTGAAGTGTTGTGTATTTAGACACAAATACAGAGATACAAATCCACTTTTCACACACACATTTTTTGGCACCCACTATGGGGCTCAAGAATTTCATTTTTGGCCTTGCAAAATCCTTATTTTATTTTCATGTTTTTAATCCATATAGTCTCTGCAAAAAGGTCATATGAGTTTTTATGCAATACAAGACGAGTTCTAGGAATACTCGTTCTACTCTATGGGAATTATCGTATGAGTTCTTGCTTTGTTGTCTTCTTTTGGGGTTTACTCATCCTGCGCTATGGGAATTGTCATACAAATTTATGAGTTTCTCATTCTATAAATAGTATCTTCTTAGGGTTTTCTTGACTTGACTTTGAGTTTCGTTGACGCTAACCCTGAATTGTCTTATGTCTGTCTAAGATTTTCATACCTAACTAATTTTTTGTAGAATGCTTGTCAAATAATTTATCAAATCAAACTCATGCATGTCAATGAATCGAAAACAATATTACTACTGATACGTCGGTTTTGCAGGTTGCCTAAGGAGAATCGACCAAACATCGTGTATTCTTTAAATTCATTTTTAGGAACTTAAATTTCTATTTGGTTAATGAAAAAATCTGTCTTTTGTGTTTGAAGAAAGATCTAAGAGGTAGGAAAGTATGCTCTTCTCTGTACAGAGAATCATAAATCTAGACCCTTAAAGTTTTTTCTAAGTTTGAGATTTGTACCTTTTAGCGGGCTTGTCACAGTGGGAAAAAGTAATCACCCAGTGGGAATGACCCAAGTGAGTATAGCTAAACCCAAGCATTCCAACCCACTATAATAAATAGGCCTTTCAGGATTAAAGTCTTGGGGGATAGGATTATTTGAGTTTTCTCTTTTGAGATCTCTCATATCGGGCATTTTGTAGGGCCTCACGATCTCAATCATGCTTGTGTGACTATAACTTGTTTTGCTAACTTGTCAGGCTATAGGCCTCAATCGCGCTTGTGACTTCAAGGGTTAATTTGGAATAAAAATCCTTACTACAAACTTTAAAATAGAAGCTACTCGATTCACCTCCAAAAGGGGCATAATCTTTGTGCAAGAGAGATAGTAACTCTCCCAAGATACTTGTTATTTTGTGCCCCCATTAGTGTTTGGAGTCGGCTAATACGGCATTGAGAATCCATTGCATGAGACTCAACAACTGGGTGTGTACCTAAGTCTGCAAGAAAAAGGTTTTCTCTCTCAGCCAATTTCCTTAGAATTAGTGTGTTGTGTTTGATGTCACTTTGGATCTTATTTGTTTGTTGTGTTTTTTGTCTAAACCTAAAATTGAAAATCTAAAAAAAAATTGGAAAAACTCAAAAACACCAAAAAAAAATAAAAATTCAATGGTAAAAAAAATCAGTCTCTTTGTCAAAAAAAATTGTCTCTGAGCATAATAGTTGTATGAGTTTCCTAATTCATCATACGAGTTGACTACATTGTCGTCTGAGTCTTCTAGTTTATCATTTTGGCTTATTTAAATTATCGTTCTAGTCTCAAAAGATTGTCGTCTGAGCTTATAAACTCTGACGTAGGAGTTGTTCTGGTCTATGACAAACTGTCATCTGGTAAGCATTAAACTATCGTTCGAGTATAGGCAGCAACTCATACGAGAAACTGATTGTTTCGTCTGGAACCTGTTATATTATCATTTGAGTCAATATCCTTTGTCATACAAAACTCTGATTTTGTCAGTCTAGAACTTGTCTGTTGGCATACTTTTCTAGAATTGTCATACTTGCCTAATCAGTCCACAGTGAGAGTAAATACAGTCATCATAATCTTGAGCATAAACAACCTTGATTGTGTACCATTTTGTTGTGTTGCACAACTTTGTCAATTATCTCCCAGCTAGTTCAAATCAATCAATTATCAAACTTATCAATTGCTTATCAAACTTAATCAACCTAGGTTGCTTAGGTCATGTCTTACATAGGATAGATCATTCTTGAAACCATACTGAGTCTTAGTCACCTCTCTCAATCAGTACGTTAAAACACGTAACTAGCTTTGATTTAATCTTGACATCTGCATCACATCTCGCTATGAGTCATGTCGGTTGTAAATGCTTGTTCGAACCAAAATCTCTTCTAAAATTTTTGATGAAAGTAAGAAGCCCATGACTACCTTGGCTCAATAAATTCAAGATCTCAAGATAGAAATATATAACATTTAAGCACAACAAAAATATTCAATGACTCCTCTTGAAATAAAATTTCATGATATCAAGAACACTAGACTTCAAGAAATGCTAAAACAATTATATAAGGTGGAACAAAAAGTAATTGAAAATCCAAAGCCAAATCTCATGGTAGATCGCAAAACATCTTCACCAAGACAAAAAGACATTTATCCCCTAGATAGATGATTTATACCTTTGGGGCAATATGTTAAGTCAACTTTGGAAGAGCTTGTTAAGCATAACCTTATCATATTGCCTAACAAGACCACACGGGGGTGTGAATTCTTGAGTAATTATTGTGCATATCATAGGAATAAGAAACATAAGACTTTAATGTGCATGGAATTAAAACATAAAATTCAAGACCTCCTTTATGATGGTGTTATTAAAATTCAAGATCATAATAATTCACCTAAGGAGAAACCAAATGGCATTACCAAGCATGATCAAAATTATGAACTAGTGTCTAGAAATGGCCCACATGTAGCCTCCATCTCTTTCATGATGTCTCTATCTCCTAAGGATTCTCAACAACAATCCATACTATATCCCTCAAATAATGAATCTATTGATGAAACTTCTCATGTTGACCCTCAAGGGCTATCTCAAGGGCCATCCCATTCAATGGTTGAAAAGGATCTTACCTCCCTAGAATCCCATGATGATTCCATTATACCTTTCCATTTCTTCCAAGATGATCCCCTTGCATCTCAAGAGAAAAGCATCATTCCTAAGCAAGATCATGATGCCTCTTCCACCTTTTCAAATGATCCTATTCAAAATGAAGAGTCAAACACCCATCCTACTCTATCCAATGGTCCTCTTCCACATCAACATCAAAGTATACCTTCATCTCCTTGTCATAATCCTCCATGTTCACCTCAAGGATCCATCATTTCTACAAAGCCCTCTCATGGTCCTACAAGTCAAAATATTTATAAACGCAAAGGGGTAGACATTCACAAGCAAGAACCTCTCCATATTAAAGAAAATATTAAGGGTCATGGCCTCAGTGACATTCCTTAAGATGCTCGTATCTAGGATATTAAACCAAAATCCAAATACACGCCTTCCCTTCATCTCTTCCATCCATTTTAGGACCCCATATCCCTCCATCCCTTATGTAGGATCAACAAAGGCATACATCTTCACGTACCTTCCATCCATCTAAACGGACACAAAGGCTCGCTAAGAGAAAAAAAATCAAAATCAAAAGTTATATGGGTTCCTAAGGCACTTGTAGAAGCAATGCATTCCAAGGAACTAAAAAAGCATGAAAAATCAAAAACCATGTGGATCCCTAAGTGGTTCCTTGAAGCACAATAGTCTAAGGAAAAATCCAAATCAACATCCAAAATTGTTGTTCCTCCATCCCAACCTTCCAAATCTATTCCTATATCATCTCCTTCATCCATTTTGGATCCTTATATCCCAAAATCCCTGGTTGTGCCTCCATCCAAATCTCAAAATCTGACATCCACTTTTCCTTCAGCACACCTCACCTCAAGATGTGTGCTAGTGATGATCCCACCAACATTTCCATTCACTCATGTACCAAACTTACAATATCTAGTCCATTATCCAACATCTCTTTTTCATCTTTCCATCCCCCTTATCCAATCCTTTGCATGAGTCTTTACCCTAGTTTCATCACAAAATCCAAAAAACTAAGGAAATCAACATTGGAAATGTTGAACATGTACACTTATATGAGTCCTTCTTGGAAATACATCTTTATCTGACTCTTCAAACAAAGATCAAATGAACTACCTACACAAAACTCCCTGAACCTATGAACAACATGCAACTTAAACGATAATACATCTAAGGGCTGGGTTAGTTTAAAGTTTTTCTTTTTGCATTACATATCATTTTACTCAAAGCACTGCATCGCATATAGTTTCTTTCTTAAATGCATTGCAATCACAAAAATCTCTACATTTTCATATAACAACATTAATAAAACAAGGAAAATGTCCAAGTTTATCATTCGTTTGCATTCAAGGGAAACAAGGGTCATCTCCTTTCTTAGATATTCGGACATAAAGTCTTCGAGATCCTAAGGTCATTCATTTCCAACATTACCTTGTGATGACACTTTACTTATGGTTAGGTAGTGATTTCACTATTTGAGACTTGTTAACCCAAAATCTAATAATTGTTATATCTCAAACATATTAGTAAAATCTCTAATTCATTCTAGACACCTAGTTGATCATATGACTAGTGAAAAATCTAACATTATGCTTCACCACTGCTATAATTGTCACACCAAAGTAGGTTTCATTACTTACAAGTCAAGGCAAGAAAATAAAAAAGAGTGACAAAAAGAACAATAATATATAGCTGAAAGATCACACATACAAGTGCGACAAAAATCTTGACTATGGGAACATGTGAGCAACTACATCAAGACTATGAACGCTTGCTAGCAATGGAGCAATATTTAAGAAATTACAGTCTATAACCTTGTCAGAGCCCTAAAATCTTTCTAGCAATGAGGCTCTATTTAGGATGTTTTTGAAGTTAGAGTAATTCACGTAGCTAGTCATATAGGATGCTATGGATCTTTAGTGAACACAAGAGTAGGAATTAACTCATTTGCATGCACATGGGCAAACGAAGATCAAAGTTTCAAGAAATAATGGGGAAGTTTTCCATGTCTCCATTTGTAAATCCTAGTCACTAAGTATGTTAATTTAGATGTTCCAAGGGAGCTTAAAGATTGATTGACTACTTATCTATAAAATATTTTGTACCTCCAATTCAATTGGTGTATTACAAAGTGATAAACAAAAATAGTCATCCTTGTTCACATAGGAAATGCTTCTTCATCGTGCATATTGCATTAACATAGGTCATATCAAAAAATTATTATCTCCACATGTATTATGCAGATCATCATGTCATATAGGTCTACATACTAGGGGCATAGCTAAAAAAAATCATAAAAATCATAAAATGTCTTGAACAAAATCCTAAAAATAAAAAACTCGCAAAATCCTAAAAAATTTAAAACTGAAAAAATCAAAGCATGAAAGCATAGACCATCCATCAAACCAAATCAACAATAGACAAACTCTCAAAGTATGCAATCAAAACTTATTGCATGTCTTGTTAATCAATATATCAAACCTCTATCAAACATCAACATGTCTTATACAAGGAAGTGTACACTCGAAACTAGACAAATCGGCCTTATACGGGGTACTCACTTTTTGAAACCAGACATTGCTATCAATGATCACAAAAATTAAAATAATGACATAGATCTGTATGGCTGTTGGATTTCATCCAGGTTAGTGTTACTTCTTGTACTGAAGTGCTGCATCTTTTTATTATCCTTAAGTCGCTTTCGTGACACCTTAGTTCTTCTTGGAACCGTCATGGCTTGAAACCGATCAACGCCATAGTCTTAGGGAACTCAACTGGTCAATTTACATGTCCTATGTAGTCCCACGAGGTCATCTTTTTGTTGGTAGTACCAGGTCATCCAATCTGAGTCAGTCACCTGTCTCCTATCCACTACTAATTTTTACCACTGAATAAACACACAAAGCAAGAACACTGAAAACAATAATTGAAAACAGTTTGAGCTCTTACTACAATTTTCTTTGAATGTTGTCTTTTAACTTGATTTTCAATTATTATTCCCTTTGAGTAACTCGAGGAAGTCTATCTTGACTAAGAGGAGCAAGGACTTGGGGCATAATACTTTTCTTTGTTTTATGCTTGTAGGAATAATTCTGATGATCTGAAAACATCTCATAAGCTAGATGTCTATGATAAGTGCCTTCACATCAAGGTGAAATTGCCACACATACCTCGACTATGTTTATTTGTATGCTACAGGGAGGTTGGAATCATTTCCTTGTCTCTTTCAAGTAAATTTCTTTATTCTGAAATCTAGATACATGCTTAATCTGTCCTAGGATATGAACGATACAAGGGTCATAGTAGACACAATAATCAATATTGCATATAACAAGGAAGGAACTTTGCTTTGTTTGGTATGTTTGCACGTAGATAACATTCAGGTCATCCTGGCTCTTTATGCCTTGGTGCTTATGTTGGCTTGCTATATTAAAAATGACATGACATTCAAGTCATCCTGGCTCTTTGTGCCTTGGTGCTTATGTTTATTTCTAACATTGTACAACACTCAGTGATGATTAAAAGGAAATTAGAATCTAGTGACTCAAACCTAGTTTGCATACACATTCATTTGCATTCATACTATTGCATGAAAAACAAAAAAAATATATGATTTTACATCCTTATCTCATCATTATTATCATTTAGTGCATATGAAAAAGAAACAAAAACATTCATATTCATCTGCATTACATACATTCATACAGAAAAGAAAATGCATTCATATATAACAAAACCATATAGAAAGACATCTCACAAAACATCTCATGTAGCTCAGCACAAGAACAATAAGATCAAATCATGGACTCATATATACATACATATATATATATATATATATATATATATATATATATATATATATATATATATATATATCATCAAAATATCAATGTCAAAGGGTATAAATGACATCAATTGTCATCTACAATGTCTATTAGAGCAACAAATACATCGAGTACAAAAAAATGGGGTGTACAAAATAAAATACAACATCAAAGTCTAAGTATGACCCTCTCCCTCATCACCTGGTGGTGGATGAGGTGTGTGTTGGGGATAAACTAGTATGGGTGCCTATGCTCCCTTAGATTGAGCCATGTATTGGGAATATGGCACCACCTATTTGTCTGCTAGCACTTGTGCATTGTATGCTACCACATAATATGTTGCGTGACTCTATTCTGATGAAGGACCTCACACTGAGAAGAAACTATCTCTTCTCTCAATATTTGAAACTCTTGGTCCCTCTATGCATCTCCTGGTCTCGCTTTGTCCTCAGGCTCTGTAGCTATTGCTCTCTCTCTATGATATGTGCCTATACCACTGCCACCTGTGTCTGTAGACCACGCACCTTCCCCCTCAAGTTACGAATGATATCTCTAGGTGTCATCATCTCCACCTCCCTGCTCCTCTCTCCTCCACCGTACCTACCTAGAAGCATCATCTTTGCCAAGTCCCACTGCCTCACCCATCTCTATATCTATTACAACCTCTCCTCCCCTATCACCACCAACATCTCCACCAACTGATCCTAAGGATCCACCCTCTCCCCTCCATCATTGTCAGCCTCCCATAGGTGTTATGCTTCTACTCGCACCTGGATCTCTTCTATACAAGGCACATGCTCTCCAAGATCTGTAAATCAAGGAAAGGGGTGTCTTTGAAACCAAATTCTATACTGGGGCAATACCCTCACATCCTCAACATCCTCCAGGTACTCCCATCTCTGCGGTTGTAAACCCACTAACTCCTACATGTTCAAGGCATATGAGAGTCTAGGTGCCCATCCTCATCTCCCCTCATCCCCAAATCTAGCATAAGTTGTAAACTCCTGGCATATACTCTGTGGTCTCCCATACTACCTCAAAACCCTAGACACTACAAAACACTCAATAATAGTAGACAATCTGCCGATGAGAGGTCTAGTCATAAACATATCGCTTTGTTGTATCCTCCAATCATCCCACAGCTCTAAACCCCTATATGGTCTTCATACTATAGCTATCAAATCATCTAACTGCCTCCTCCAAAAATCAGTCTTGCCCAATTGGGGTTGTGTGATATAGCCTGAATATCGGTATATAATAGGCTGATGTGCCTCCCTCGAATCATCTACAATAGTTCTGCAAACTATATGCTCCCATGCCCATATCTATAAAACTAGAACACCTACCGCCATACTCTTCGCCCCTTTATAGATGATCTCATGCATCTCATGATACATATGCATGAGTAAGCAAGAACCCCAACCTAATCTAATTGGATAAGTAAGCAATCTCTCTAGAATTCTACCCCATCCATATAAGAATCCATGTTGTCCTCTATCAGGCATCATGAAACAACCAATCATGCTAGCCAAAAAGCAAGCAAGAGGGTACTATGCACCATACCTACTCAACAAATCATCCCAACTGATAGAATGATCAAGGATAGTGTCATCATGGAAAATGTGTCTAAGAGCCTCAATGCCCGGTTGTGGAGTTGAATCATAATCTACCTTATCTTCAGTAAAAGGAATCCTATAAATCCTATAAATATCCTCAAGAGTGATCGTCATCTTTCCAGCTGGCAAATAAAATATGTTATGCTCAGAATGGAAATGCTCAACTAATGCAATCAACAAATTGTGATTCACATGGATATCGAGCATCTGTAACAAGTATCCGAATCTTCACAACCCAAGGTGACCTCTTTGTGCGTCTGATAAGTCATGCACTAAACTCATAATAGGAGGATATGTACATCTAAACTGTATATCTGGCAACTGAACCTGCAAAATTGAACAAAAAAATTATTAGTACGCAATCAAATTTGTGCTAAAAATGTGTTAAACATGCTAAAGAATCCAAATTTACAACTTTGAAAATCCAAATTTGTTATTTTGGTCCTTTAAAACAAAAACTCTTTTCCATACGAGTGAGTAGAGTCAAGCAGCAACTCATACGACAAAACATTACGAGCTGAATGAGGAATCACTCTAATACGACAATTAGTAACATGTAGAACGATTAAATGGTCTATGAAGAACATCCTCATATGATATAAGGGTAGACACCATATGCAAGTTACCCTATATGATCATATGATGAAACACAAATTGTCAGATACTTGTACGAGAAATAATATTGAACCGAATGATAAAACTGATAACTCAATGATGAACAATGAGTACCAAACCGATACTAAGAGGAGGGGGGTGAATTAGTATAGACACAAAAACTTTTCCTGAACTAGTTTGACTGCAAACAGTGCACTTGACTAGCAAACACTAACACTGGTCAAAACCAGATTACTATCGGTTAAACACAACGAGACTGTGAAAGACATAAACTGGCAACACTTAGCTTTCCACACAACCTACACCCTCATTTCCACTTTATCCTTATTCATAAACAGGTAATCTACCATTAGAAATATAATAACTTGCTAGTTCAACATGATTCACCACTTAACAGAAAACAACAAAGCATCACATGAAAAGGTATCACTCATGACACACATATTTTTCACATGGAAACCCAACCAAGAAAAACCATAGTGGGGATGAATACCCACAAGCCGTTCTTGAACTCTTTAGAAGTTTGCTCTCTTAGGAGCCTAGTCTGGTTAAACACTGTTACAATAGGTTATTTTAGGAACTGATCCTGTTAGGGATCACCTAGTTAAAGGATGGCTAAAATACCTGGTTAAGGGTTAAACCCTATTAAAGGTTACCTTGCTAGAGGATTTTAAGAACTCAATGGCTTTGAGTCACCCTGTTAAAGCTACCCTATTAAGGGATTTTCCAACTGTTCAAGTGGTTAGAGATCAACAGGTATTATAATGATCTAGTAATAGCACTCAATGCCAATGCAGATCTACTTTAGTTCCTTCCTTCTGCACACACACTCTTCAGGTATCAATTCTCTTATCTGGTTTGGCAAGAATCACATATCTCTCCACTTAGATTCACACACAACATTTTCCAACAACCTCAACATGAAGCACAACATCAACCTTATAGGAGACAGATAGGTCGGTAGCATAAACCCTAAACCCTAAACATTTAGGTTTTACAAATTTAGTCAGTTCAATCCTAATGTTGATTATATTGCATTGAATACAATGGTATTGATCATGTCTCAAGACATTCTCCATCATTCATTCTATGTTGCTTCAGGAAGTTGATAACCCATCACACGCTCTCCACCATTTACAGAGACTTTGCACATTCTCGAGGTGGATAGGATCGATCTCCTTCATGCAAGATCCTTCACGCACACAAGGTTGGCATGGCAACACGATCTGATCTTTATTACAATACTAACTCATTGCACGATGTCATTGGTTGAATCACACATCCTTGGAACACTTCAATCGGAAATGTTGAAGTTGAGACTACCAATTGGTAGTCATGCAAAACTTCCATATACCAGTTCACATACCTACACACCGGTTCACTTCAAACATACCACTTCATTTTTTTCACACATACCGGTTCACTATGTTATATCGGTTCTCACATATACCGGTTAACAGTCATATCGATTCTCTTGAACATATTGGCATCAATGACAACATACAATATCATCATGTCATCATACTCTGCACATATGCCAACAACCTCCCCCTTTGGCATTGATGGCAATATACAAAGATATCTCTTCGCTTCACATCTTCTCCCGCAATACTACAGATATCTTCTCCACTTCACATCTTCTCCCCCTTTGACAAAAATGCAAAAGTGGAGGCACAAGATTATCATGTTCCACTATGTTGCTCCCCCTGAGGAGTAGCATCCTTCAACACATCAATCCTGAAAAGATCTGACAATGCAATATCTAACTGATGTGGAGCACATACCTTTAGTTCACCTTTTGAAGGGGCAGTACCCCTAATTCACCTCTTAGATAGGTAAAGGTAGCCTTTGGTAGAGGCTTGGTGAATGTCTGCTAATTGCTCCTTACTAGAAACATGTTCCAATACAACCTCTTTGTTCTGAACCTTTTCCCTCAAGAAATGATACTTGAGCTCAAAGTGCTTGGTTCTAGCATGCAAAACCAGATTCTTGGAAATGTTAAAAGCACTTGTGTTGTCACAAAATATACTTACCGGTTTAGAGACAAGAACTTTGAATCCATCTAATACATGCTTCATCCAAATTGTCTGGGTGCAGTTCATAAATATTGCAACATACTCCACTTCTATTGTAGACTAAGAGATACAACTCTGCTTCTTACTCATCCATGAGACTAGTCTACCACCAAGAAAGAATTCACCACTAGTTGTGCTCTTCCAGTCATCCATATTACTAGCCCAGTCAGCATCTGTGAACACTTCTAGTTTGAAATCATCATTGTATGGATACCATAATCCATAGTCAATAGTTCCCTTCAGATATCTAAGAATCCACTTGACTGCTACCAAGTGGGATTCTCTAGGGCTTTTCTTGAAATGTGCAGCAATGCCCACTGCATGTCCAATGTCCGGTCTACTATGCACTACATAGTGCAACTTACCAATCATTGATCGGTATTCCTTCTCATTTACCAATGCTGAGTCTCTTTTGATAATTTACAACCGGTCACCATTGGTGTACCAACCGGTTTGTTGTCTTCCATGCCAAAAGTCTTCAACACCTCTTTGACATACTTGGACTGAGTGATAAAGATTCCATCTTTCATTTGTTGAATCTGCAATCCAATGAAGAACTTAATCTCCCCTATGAGTGACATCTCAAATTCCTTCTTCATCTCATCTGCAAAGTCATGACTCATCTTGTCATCTCCACCAAAAATTATGTCATCTACAAATACTTCACAGATTAGAATCTAATCTCCTTCTGATTTCAAGTAGATATTGCTATCTTCACTTGTTCTCTCAAATCCAATCTTCACAAGATGGGAGTGCAAGAATTCATACCATGCTCTAGGCGCCTGCTTTAGTCCATATGAGGCTTTATGTAGCCTACACACCATGTCACTATCTTCTGATAGGGCAAACCCATCTGGTTGCTCTATATACACCTCCTCTTCAAGTATTCCATTTAGGAATTCAGATTTTACATCCATTTGATATACTTTTAATCCTTTAAAAGATGCATATGCAAGAAGCATACGAGCTCCTTCCAATCTTGCTACTGGAGCAAAGGTTTCTCCATAGTCTTCTCCTTCTTCTTGGGCATATCCTTTACATACCAATCTAGCTTTCTTCCTTATTGTTGTGACATCCCCATTCAGCTTATTTTTGAAGACCTATTTGGTTCCAATGAAATTTTTATTCTCTGATCTGGGTACCAAAGACCATGTACCATTCTTTTCTATCTAATCAAGTTCCTCTTCCATTGCCTTGATCCAATCTTCATCTTTATGTGCCTCTTTGAATGTTTTAGGCTCAAATTTAGAGATCATACATGCGTTTTCTCTGATCTTTCTTCTTGTAAGGATTCCTACATCCTTGTCTCCTATGATCTACTTTGGATTATGATTGAGTTTGACATACCTAGGTATATTCTTAATATATTCCTCTTGCTTTTCTTCTTCATCCTCATCTTCATCAGCATCAACATCCACCCGTGTAGGAGCACAATTACTGGTACTGAGCTGATTTGCAACCGGTTCCTAGAAGGTTACTACCAGTTCATTTCCTACTTGCTCACTACTGGTTTCCTTAGGTTTCTCAGAGTTTTCATCAACTCTAATACTGATGCTTTCAACAATTCTCTGAGTCCTATTGTTGAAACATTTGAGAGCTTTACTCTTGGTGGAATATCCTAGGAATATTCCCTCATCACATTTTGCATCAAACTTGATCTGATGTTCACTCCTCTTGATATAACATTTGCTACCAAACACTCTAAAGTAGCTTACCACTGGTGTCTTACTAGTCCAATACTCATAATGAGTCTTATCCTTACCTTTCTTAATGAGTACCCGGTTCATTTTGTAGACTGCAATGCTCGTCACTTCTCTCCAAAAGGTGTGAGCAACCTTTCCTTGGATCAACATAGTTCTAGCCACTTCAACCACAGTCCGGTTGTTCCTCTCTGCTAGGCCATTCTGTTGTGCAGTCTGAGGGGCAGACAATTTCCTCCTGATGCCATTCTCTTCACAATATTTGTTGAATTCACAGGACGCGAATTCCCCTCCTTGATCAATTCTAAGGCATTTGATTCTTCTATCACTTTCCTTTTCTACTAGTGCTCTGAAAGCTTTGAACTTTCCAAAAGCTTCAAACTTGTCCTTCAAGAATGTGACCCACATCATTCTTGAGAAATCATCTGTAAGAATCATAAAATACCTATCTCCCTGCACACTCCTAGTTTTCATAGGACCACACAAATCAGTATGCACAAGATGAAGTAAATTGTCTGCAATGAAAGATTTACCTTTGAAGGTTGAGGAAGACATTTTCCCCAATTGACATTCTCTGCACAAGATATTTTCTGGTTTGCTCAGCACAGGCAATCCTCTAACTGCCTTGATCTTACTGGCCTTCACAATGTTATCAAATTTTACTTGGCAGAGTCTCTTATGCCATATCCAACAATCATCAAACTTAGTCATAAGACATGTACTAATATTTGCATTCAACTGAAATAGGTTACCTTTGGTCTGCATACCGATGGCCATCAGTTCACCATTCTTTCCTTTGATTTTGCACACTCCATTTTTAAATTCCAGAGTGAGTCCACTATCATTCAGCTGGGCAACACTCAAAAGGTTGTGTCTGAGACCTTCCACCCAATACACATTGTCAGCACTGATAGTTCTGATACTTAAAGATAAGTACAGATGCCTAGCTAATAAGATGAGAGGGGGGTGAATCATACAAACTTAATCTTTCATAAAAACATCAGATTCAACCTCGGTAACATATACTTCAGTAATATAACCAAAACTGCTAAACATGCAAACTCAAAAGCATATAAACATCATAACACTCATAACACCAGATTTAACATGGAAACCCAAATAGGGAAAAACCACTATGAGATTTCGGACCCACTAAGAAATATACTCTTCTAGAGTATGCTTGGTTAAAAGCAAATCAAGTTAAAGATTACAAAACACATTGCTAGATGTGACCCGGTTAAGGGATTTCCCTCAGCTCTGTTAGGATCTTCACCTTGTTAGAAGTGACCTTGTTAAAGGATTTCAAACACTCAATCAGAATGTCACCTTGCTAGAGGGTTTTACAAATAAGACTGTTAAGTCCACTCAATTAAGAGATTTTCTGTTACTTCACTAAATAATAGTAATAAAAATCTATCTGCAACTTCACATCTAAAATGCTAAAGCAGATTCTTATTTGCTAAATACAATATAGACATAGAACTAATCTTGTCCATCTGCTGGGCTCTATACTCTATTATTCAAAATAGATCTCCAAGCTTCTGTGCTCGGTAATCACTATGTAGCATCCCTGTGCATACACTTGCCCGCATACATTGTTTATCAACAGTTCCCTATTTATAAACAATTCACCAACCGCTTAATCTCCTTGATCACATTTCCCATGATCAATCATAGCCATCAGATCTTCAAACTTTGTCCAAGTTCAATGTATCTTTCGATCTAAAAATGTTTTACCCTGCCTTGGAACTTGCATACATTTCTTGGAACTCGTGCTAGGGTATTGCAGTTCAATCTAAGCTGTAGATCTCCCTATCAATTTTCCTTTGCCATAGATTCTTTAACAAACTTCATTCATGGCATACCAATCATTCAATCATAGACAGCTCATCAGCTTCCTTCATTAAATAATGCATGTAATCATTTAATGCATTCTGTTATTACTCAGTTACAACTTGGTTACAACTCGGTAAATACTAAACTTCACTCAATAGACATTATGCCTTCATTAACCGATAGCGATAACCTTAGGGTTTACCGACTAGGTTCCTTAGGGTTTACAGACTAGGTTCCTTAGGGTTTACCGACTAGGTTCTTTGCTCGGTAACATAGTATAGTATTAACCTTTCAATCAATAACATATGTAGGATATCAAAACAATCTAATCATCATGATCTCATCATTGTCTAACTCGGTAATAGTTGCCCATTGAATAACTTATTTCTCCCCTTATTCATCATATTCTTTCTATGTCTTTTACCGACATCTTTATACTCATCAAATCATACTTCTCAAGATATGGCAACATCATACTGAATTAAAAAATCAATTTCTTGACATCAATGACAAAATAATAATATTAAGATAGTAAACATCCTTATTCAGTTATATCCATAATCATCAACAACCTTCTCAATATCCTTATTGAAATGCCAACAATCTCTCCTTGTCTGTTATAATACCAAATGCCAAATGCCAACAAGCACTTCTCTTTCCATTCAGACAGATAGACCCTTTGCCTTTGACCACACATGGTGCATCATTACCAAAATGGACAACACCACCATCATACTCTTCCAGAGATAGAAACTTACTCCGGTCACTAGTCATATGATGAGAGTAGCCACAGTCAATAATCCACTCATTGGAATTATCAAAGCAAGAGACAAGAGCCTTCTTGTCTCACACATCTTCCTTGACTGCAACAAACACAATATCCTCATTTTCGTCATCTTCTGATTCCTCATCAGTGACACCTTCATCAACTGCTACAAAATAGTTTCTCTGGTTTCCTCCTTTGAACTTCTTGAACTTTTTCAGTTTATCCTTATTATCACCATTAGGCTAGTTTATAGCAATGTGTCCTATCTGGTTGCAAGAAAAATATTTCAAAGGGAGCTTACCTCTGTATTTACCGGTTCCCTTAGGAAGTCTCTTGGCAAGAAGAGCTTCAAATTCCATTAGGATCTCCTCATCATCCATTTCTCTACTTTTTCTTAATTCATAACTAGCACTGGCTTCTTTTCCTTTCCTAGAAGGTGCAACAGATGCTTTAAAAGCTTATTCAGTCTTTTGAATACTGCCATCATAATTATTTAACTCATATATGGTCAACTTTGCAATGATGGAGTCTAGGGATACCTTTGTCTTGTCTATAGACCTCAACTCTTGAATAGCAACAACCCTTATAGCATAGACAGGTAATAAGGATCTTAAGACCTTGCTGACAATAGTGGAATCATCTATTTTGCCCCCTACACTCTTGATGTCTCCAACAACTATTTTGATTCTTATTCCATATTGTTGGATGGTCTCTCCTTCAACCATCTGCATGTCTTCAAACTTTCCCCTAAGGCTTTCTTCCTTAGCTTGTTTTACATGCTCATCACCACCATAGATATTCTCAAGAGCATCCCATACTTCTTTTGGATTGTCTTTGTCCTGGACATCAATAAACTCAATGTCAAATAAATTGCTGATTAGGGCTTCCATGACTTGCCCATTCTCCTAAATCTCTCTCTTCTAATCATTGGTGAGAGTACCAGTAGGAATAAAATAAGCATTCTCACCATAGTTCCAATGTTGAGCACCCATGCTTCTGATGTATATCTTCATTCTGTCCTTCCATATTTTGAATTTATCTTTGTTGAACTTTTGACCTTCCCTCTTCATCATTAGACTAGGATCTTTCCCTCAAGCGATTAAGCTTACAACACAGAGGACTTGGAGGATGCTCTGATACCAATTGATAACTCAATGATGAATAGTGAGTACCAAACCGGTACTGAGAGGGGGGGTGAGTCAGTACATGCACAAAAACTTTTCCTGAACTGGTTTGACTGCAAACAGTGCACTTGACTAGCAAACACTAGCACCGGTCAAAACCAGATTACTACCGGTTAAACATAATGAGACTGTGAAAGACATAAACTGACAACACTTAGCTTTCCACACAACCTACACCCTCATTTCCACTTTATTCTTATGCATAAAGAGGTAATCTACCATAAAAAATATAATAACTTGCTAGTTCAACATGATTCACCACTTGATAGAAAACAACAAAGCATCACATCAAAAGGCATCACACATGACACACATATTTTTCACATGGAAACCTAACTGGGAAAAACCACAGTGGGGATGAATACCCACAAGCTTTTCTTGAACTCTTTAGAAGTCTACTTTGTTAGGAGCCTAGTTCGGTTAAAGACTATTACAATAGGTTCTGTTAGGAACCGATCCTATTAGGAATCACCCGGTTAAGGGTTAAACCTTGTTAAAGGCTACCTTGTTAGAGGGTTTTAAGAACTCAATGGCTTTGAGTCACCCTGTTAAAGGATTTACAGCAAGCTGGTTAAAGCTACCCTGTTAATGGATTTTCCAACTATTGAAGTGGTTAGAGATCAACAGGTATTACAATGATCTGGTAATAGCACTCAATGCCAATGCAAATTAGCTTTAGTTCCTTCCTTCTGCACACACACTCTATAGGTATCAGTTCTCTTATTTGGTCTGGCAAGAATCATGTATCTCTGCACTTAGATACACACACAACATTTGTCAACAAACTCAACATGAAGTACAACATCGACCTTATAGGAGACAGATAGGTCAGTAGCATAAACCCTAAACCCTAAACATATAGGTTTTACAAATTCAATCGATTCAATCCTGACCATTGATTATATTGCATTGAATACAATGGTCTTGAACATATCTCAAGATGTTCTCCATCATTCATTCTTTACCGCTTCAAGAATTTGATAACCCATCACATGCTCTCCATTGTTTACAAAGACTTAGCACATTCTCGAAGTGGATAGGATCGATCTCCTTCATGCAAGATCCTTCATGCGCACAAAGCTGACGTGGCAACATGAGCTAATCTTTATTACAATGCTAACTGATCGTACAATGTCATCGATTGAATCACACAAGCTTGGAACACTTCAATCGAAAACCCTAAAGCTGAGACTACCAACTAGTAGTCATGCAAAACTTACATATACCAGTTCACATACCAACACACCGGTTCACTTCAAACATACCGCTTCATCTTTTTCACATATACTCGTTCACTATGTTATACCGATTCTCACATATACCGGTTCATAGTCATACCAGTTCTCTTGAACATATTGACATCAATGACAACATACAATATCATCATGTCATCATACTCTACACATATGCCAACAAAAATGACACATGCTAACTTATCACGAAACTAAAAATGAAAAATTTAACAAAAAATCTAACAATGAGCAATGCACAAGGCTTGAGATCGATCACTTATTGCTGGGGGATAGTCCTGTGGTTGATTATGTTGTTTTTGGCACTCGAATCGATGCTCTTGAATAGGAATTTCCATTTTTCTTTGCAAGAGGTTTTTAAAATTTTGAACTTTGAGAAGTAAAAATGAATTGACAAAGACACATTGAACCCCTTATATAGCCAAAACCCTAATTTTCAAACTTGGTCTGATGAACATAAAATTTGTACTCTAATCTAAATCGACTGTCCTCAATCCATTTTTGGAATTGAAATTGAAATCTGACGTTAATTTTCGAGTCAAAATTTCACAATGTTGACCACTTAGCACTTTCATCCTCAAGTCAATTTTCGAATCATTTTGCACTCAAATCAATTATGATCTCAAATTAATTCTTGCATCAATCTCTATGCTCAAATTATCATCAATAAAACAAATTTTTAAACAAAATTACCTATAATCATTGTAACCTCGCCATATTTCAATTTTACTCCCGAGGGGGCTTCATCATTGCACCCGAGGGGGCATCATCATTGCATCATCAAAAGTCGAGATTTTTTTTTTCAAATCTTCATCTAAGTAGAGCAAAAAGTTTTCTGTTCAAAGATTAATCAAACAAAATCCTATTTTTCTTCAAAATCGAATCAATCTCTAGGGGCATATTAGTTTCATCACACCAAATCAAACTGATATTGTCTTCATCTAAATCAGTCTCTTAACAGTAATCAGTTTCATCGCATTTCATTGAGCTGCTTATTCATTTAAACTTAATCAAGGGTTTAAAGAGTCTTTTTAGTAGTGATCACACACTCAATCCAAATAGGTGTTCAGTTTCATCGCATCAAATCAAGATGGGCATTTTCTCTAATCAGTTCTTGTTCAATTAAGTTTGGAATCAGTTTCGTCTCTTCTCTCAATCTAGTTAAATCAAGTTCTAGATCGATACTTGTTTTGTTAGAGTATTCGGGTATTTACTTGATTCATCAAACAATATTTGTTTAATTTTTTAAGTTCCCTTTATCTCTTTTACACTTAAGCTAACTTTAGGTGCATAATAATTAATTCTTTTATTAATTATTATGTGTAAACCTAGTTTTTCCCTTTTAGGGTTTCTTGACCTATTAAAGGTTAAGTTCATTCTTTTCTTTGGAAGTAGAAGGATTATTATATTACATTTTTGGTGAATATTGAGCTCTCTCTTTTTGAGCATATTTTATGTGTATTTCTTTCTTCTGTGATTTGCTTCCTTGCTTCTCCTTGTAACAGGTTTTTTAGCTTGCAGAGATCATTTGGGCTCCTGTAGTGTTGTATTATCTCAACTCCAATATGGTATTAGAGCAAGGTTCTTCAGATCAGTAGTTATTCTTCAATGGTGTTTGCAGGTTCTTCATGCTTCAGTGGTGTTCTTTTCCATCTCTTTTTAGAGTAGAGTTTTGTTCCCATGTGGTTTTCTCTATTTCTCTAGTTCATAGAGATTTCATTGTATTTGGGTACCTGATTAGGCCTTCTTGCCAGGACCCATCTTTATTGCTTTCAGTAGTTGTTCTAGGTTTTAGCTTCTCCCTAAGTTTATCTTAAGGGGAGGTGTTAGAGTATTCGGATATTTACTTGATTAATTAAACAATATTTGTTTAATTATTTAAGTTCCCTTTATCTCTTTTACACTTAAGCTAACTTTAGGTGCATAATAATTAATTCTTTTATTAATTATTATGTGCAAACCTAGGTTTTCCCTTTTAGGGTTTTTTGACCTATTAAAGGTTAAATTCATTCTTTTCTTTGTAAGCAGAAGGATTATTACATTACACTTTTGGTGAATATTGAGCTCTCTCTTTTTTAGCATATTTTTTGTGTATTTCTTTCTTCTGTGATTTGCTTCCTTGCTTCTCCTTGTAATAGGTTTTTTAGCTTGCAGAGATCATTTGGGATCCTGTGGTGTTGTATTTTCTCAATTCCAATACGTTTCTTGATCAATCAAGTTCAAGATCGGTATCTCGCTCTTTGTCGGTCCTAGTTAAATCAAGTTTAGGATTGATGTTGCTTTAATCAGCCTGTTCAACTTCATCACTTCAAATCAAGTTGAACATCTCGCTCTTCATCAGTTTGTGACCCATTAAGTTTAGAACTAATATTTTCTTTGAGTCAATGCATTGCTTGCACATGACTTTAAAGAGGGGCAAATGTAATACCCTAAAAATGGTCACCTAAACCATGGGCCCCTAATCTCAACTACATCACCAAGGTCCTAACCAAAGGCAAATTAAATCAACCTTGAGCACCTAATTAATTAATTATCAGTCATCAATGTCACATGGCAAATAAATCACTCAAAATTAATTAAATATTCATTTAATTAATTAATCATTCCAAGTAAATCATTTTAATCAATTATCTTATTTATTCAATTAAATATCCTAGCATATTTAATTAATAAATCACTTTGCCATTAAATCATCAAAAAAGAATTAATTTTGAAAAAAGGAATTGATTTGTAAAAGAATTTAAAATTGAGAAAATAAGTCAAATGGAATTAAATTAAAAAATCTCAGAAAAGCAATTAAATGAATTAAAACAATTATAAATCAAAATTGAATATCAAAATATAAACTATGAAATAAATCAATTTTTCTAATTTTATCTTAAAATTAATTCAATTTTCTTGAAAGCTGAGAAAAGAAGCCAATCACATCAATTCACCTAGATTGTGCTTCCTCTTGGAGAATCTCTATTGCTCATCGTTGATTGATCTTGACCATTGGTCTCTCTCTGGATTTTCTATAAATTCAAGCCCTCATCTCTCATAAAAAAAACTTGGAGATTATTGTTATTATGTTGTTTTTTCTCTAGGCTTATTGAGATTTGTGCATTGACATATTACATATTAGTTATTGCATATTTGTTAAATCATCTAGCTTAATGTTCATTCATATTGCTTAAATCATGTTAGATTAATCATGCATATCTAGCTTAATCTTACATCCATCTAGCTCAATTTCATACTCATGTAGATTAAATCCTTCATTTAGGTGTCATCTAGTCACTGGTGTTGCATATGGAAGTCTTAGAGAAAAAATAAACTCACATCTACTAGAAAGCAATAGGTCACTTTGTAATGGTTTATTGTTCATTACTGATTATTGATTTACTAACAATGCATCTAATGACTTAATTGAAGTGTTGTGTATTCAGATACAAATATAGAGATACAAGTCCACTTTTCACACACACATGTGGACCTAATTCAAACTCCCAAATGCACAACGCCACTAGAAATCATGCCAAGATCAACCACAACATGCTACACCACAAGAAAATCGCATAACATGAAAATCATCACCGGTTTATAGGAATCACCAAAAAATCGCACAATGATCAATGCAGATTGCCAAAACAAATAAGACATGACTAGGAAACACCAATAAGCATGTTAGATTCATCTGGAACATTTTCACCAACAACTCTTTTTGAAATCTTCATTGGTCAACATCTCAAAGCTCAAGAACACATCCAATCAACAACTGTCATGATGAAAGATAACTTGCGGAGCACCAAATCAAGAACCATTTGAAATGAAGATACACAAGATAATCCCAAAGAATAATCCAAAGTCTTAGCACAAGATTTTATCACTAGAATATATTGGAGGAAATACTAGATTCTACAAAATAGTGATCATCGAAACCAAACTACAAAACTAGATTAAAAACTCTTCCCAAACTCACTTGAGTGGACCATAGGAATATGTTGACATTAATGATAACAACATATCCTAGTAGTAGCAATGATCAACCAAATCCAACAAGAACACCACATTCACATGGAGAACCCGAGGAAAAAACCACGACGAGAGTAAACTCGTGCACTATATTAACAATATTTCAATTTTTTTCAAGGTTCACTACCTAAGGAAGCTCATTGCTCCCGAAAAAGACTCGCAGTTGAGGATAAATTCCTCAAGAAATGATACAAAAGACCTACTAAGAAGACTCACTATATTTGAGTAGGATACATGAATGTTTGAACTATAATGAATAAGCCTTCAACATCACTACATCCAATAATCTCCCTTGAATGTAGTTGATCTTTACTCACTGCCTCAAGTGACCCTTTGACAATTCAACTCCAATACTTTCACCACACACCCTTACTACTTCAATTTCACATTTTCCATATTCCATACTTCTTGTAAATGAAAACTATGTATATATATCTCCATAACATCTCAAAACTCTAATAAGGTCATCCAGAATAAGGAGAAAATAATGATCCCATCAAGTCAGTCACAAAGAAATATTTGGGGTGAAAGAAGTCCAAAATAGGAGATAGAGTAGACCTAAAAAATCTTATTACATCTTTTAATGCAGTGTAATAACCCACCAAAATTCATCCACCAAAAATTGAGTACATATTTTTTTTTTTCTTTATTATGTTTTATTCAATTGCATACTCTGGGCATCCATCCAATTAGGATTAGGCATTCATCCATTCGGGATGAGCTTCTAACCATACGGGTTAGGCAATTGTCCATACGGGACGTAAATTCCATCTATCCAATACGGGATAGGCATCTACCCATACGGGGTAGGCATCCATCCAAACGGGATAGGAGATGCTCTGCCTAGAGACTTAGACTCATCGGGACCATTCGGGTCCTAAGCCACTCACTAAGTACTATATTCTTCTAGCAAGAATGCACCGAGGTCGCCGTCCTTAGGAGTAATTTAAAAATAACACAAGCTTGAATTCCGCCTCGGAATTTGGCTTAAAGCCTCGGGAAGTCAAGCGAATCCATACGGGATTCCTTCCGAGTATGCATTGAATTAAATTGATTATCTTATTTTTTCATTTAGGATTCTTACTCAACCAAACCTAGACCCCACCCACGAACGCCTGAGTACGAGGGACAACTCCGTCCCAAGACTGCCTACATACCCGCTTCGGCACGGGATCAAGGCGTAAAGTATGTAGTTCTATTTTCTAATCTATGGTTTGATGTAAACTGATTTGTGGGTACGCAACCCTTTCTAGGGTCAGTGTCCCAAATAGTTTCTCTGCGGTTCCTACCCACGATGGTAGCACTTAAGAGAAGGCTCAAGATGGCCTATTGCTTGTGGCCTAACAAAATAACTAGATCCTAATACTTATCATGAGCGTCACCCAATTGCAAATCACCAATATCCCTTCGAGATGAATAAATAAATAAATAAAGAAAGTAATTTTCACGAGAGCTTTTAACTTGACCATCCCTAAGAGGGGTTTACTATGGTTTATCTCAACGGATGTGAAATTCAATTAAAAGTTATCTTATTAAATTATCGATCCAAGAGGGATTACCCGCCCCTTGGATTTTTAACTTCCAAATGTCCCTTATTACTCCCCGACGATTTATAGGGATGATGCCACAGATGTCGTTAATGCAGCTTTATTAGGCATTAAGTGCAGTAGTTCAACACGACGACACTACCCGTAAGCGTGACCCAGAGGCACCATATATACCGAACGCTGCTAGTTTTGGTTTTCCAACTTCCTTTATTTAGTTTTCTAAATACGAATAACAAAATGAAGGCGTAAATAATTGAAGTAACTACTTGAAGTGTAATTTGCATAACAATGAAACTTGCATAATAGTAATTGCATGAAGATATAATTAATCTATAAATAATTCGCTTTCTATGAATCCAAAATAATGATTAAATTTAAGCATCTGTATTAAAGACCAATCAAGTGTCTCAACGATTCTTAATGGGTTGAGCAACTTAATTTTAAAAGGATAAAACTTACTAAGGCAATTTAATTATGAGCTTGCTACATATTAGCCCAATTTTTTTCTAAGTCGAAATACAATATCTTAAAGTTTACCAAAATAATCAAAAAAAAACATTATTTCCTAAATGCCATTACTATCAACTAAAAAAATTAACTAAATAACCTAGTAATTGACATAAGTATTAATTCCTAAATGTCATTACTATCAACTAAAAAATAAAATAACTTAGCAGTTAACATAAAGTATTAATCTATTTATAAAATAAAACCCCAAGTAAAAATTTCGATTACAATTTAGAGGGAGAAAAAGAACTTTAATTAACGCACTGTTTGGGTATAATGTAGGGTGCGCGGTGGGGACCACGGGTCCCATCACCCCTGCAGCCCTGCATGCACAGGACCGCAGAGGTGAGGGGGCCCGCGGGCCCCTCCGTACTACTGCGACAGTTCAACGTAACGTCCATGCATGCCGACGTTATTTGGTGCGAACGCCATGCGTTACGGGGGGAGTTTTTAAGAGATTTTTCTAAGTTCGAAATGTTTTCTCATTTTTTGGTTATATATATATATATATATATATATATATATATATATATATATATATATATATGTTATAATATTATCATTATCATTTTTCTGATACAGGAGTATTATAATTTTATTTTTTTTAAAATTATTGAAGATTACTCAGAGCAGGGTAATAATAGGTAATTAACAATGTTGTAGATTAATTTCAGGGACAAATTGAAGCAGTAACCAGAGGGATTTTTCCATTTCCTTTGTTTTCTACACAGGGAAATTCATTCACAGAGAAAGGAATAGTTTTATTTCTTTTGTTTTTTTTACACAGGGAAATTCTTTCACAGAGAAAGGAATAATTTATATCTTTTTCTTTCATCTCTTTTGTTTCCTACACAGGGAAAATTCATTCACAGAGAAAGGAATAGTTTATGTCTTTTTGTTTCATTTCTTTTGTTCTTTACACAGGGAAAATTCATTCACAGAGAAAGGAGATTTATTTATACACACAGGGAGATTTGTTCATAGAGAAAATTGTTTGCACAGACAGGGAGATCTAATTTTTATCAAAAGTAAACTGAAGGCAATGAATCTAGTTTCCATTTACTCTACTTTTTTTTTCAAATCTGAAACTAATTTCTTATCAGAATTAAAACAAATGAATCTCATTCTCTACAAAATCTGAAACTAATTTCTTATCAAAAATTTAAACAATGAATCTCATTCTCTACAAAATCTGAAACTAATTTCTTATCAAAATTTTAAATAATGAATCTCATTCTCTACAAAATCTAAAACTAATTTCTTATCAAAAATTTAAATAATGAATCTCATTCTCTACAAAATCTAAAACTAATTTCTTATCAAAAATTTAAATAATGAATCTCATTCTCTACAAAATCTAAAAACTAATTTCTTATCAAAAATTTAAACAATGAATCTCATTTAAACAATAAATCTCATTTTCTACAAAATCTAAAACTAAATTCATATCAAGAATTTAAACAGTGAATCTCATTTAAACAATGACTCTCATTCTCTACAAAATCTAAAACTAATTCTTAACAAAACACAAATGAATTTCATTCTCATAAATAGTTTAATCAAATCTAATCTACCACAAGAATAAGATGCATAAACTAAGTTGAAGGAACCTGGGTGCTTGCAAAATGGTGTAGAGTCTTCCTTGATCCTCCAAATTGAAGAGAAATCCTCCCAACAAAATCTTGGCTGCCAATGAAAACGGACTACAAAGGAGAATTAACCTGCAGAATTTCTTATGGAATAGCCAACACTCCTTTTGAAACTTGTACCTATTTTATAAAAGAAATTTCAAATTCCCACTACCTAGTTTTTAATTGAAAAAAAAGAGATTCTCTCCCAATTTGGCCTCCATGCAAATTGATTAGGCTTAGTGGGAGGAGTTACATGCAAGGAGGTGGAGAAGCCTCTAGAAGCCTCTTATTCCTCCTACAACATGTGCCTTAATTTGGGTGAGGGAAATTAAATAACTAATTAAAATATATATGCATTTTCCATGTGTGTGTGGTTTATTATTTTTATTCCCTTACAATATTCATTCAATAATTTATCCAAAGAATATAATAGAGTTTTGTATTTTAAATCAAAAAGGTGATAAAGGAGGGTTGTGACATCCTCCCCCCCTAAATCTGTGCATCGTCCCGATGCACTTATTAAATGCATTCAAAGAGTTTATAGTTCATGTTCAAAACAAAAAGGGAAATAGCTGATGCATCTCCTTAGTATCCTCCCACGTGGCATTCTTCTCGTCATACTGGTCCCATTGCACTTTGCACTGATCAACCTCTCTGTTGCACAATTGGCACTGACGCCTCTCCAAGATTCTGAATGGCTCTATCATTATTCCCCCCATTTCTTGGACCTGCAAAGCATCCCAATTCAAAATGTGTTTCTCATCAGGTACATACTTCTTAAGAAGAGATACATGGAAGACATCATGGATTCGGCTCAATTGGGGAGGTAAGACCAACCGATAAGCAACTGGATTAATTCTTCCCAATATTTCAAAAGGTCCGACATAACGAGGTGCAAGCTTATTCTTTTTCCCAAATCTTATGGAACTCTTGTGTGGCCTAACCCTTAGGAAGACTTTCTCTCCTACTTCAAACTCCCTTGGTGTTCTGTTTTTATTTGCATAACTTTTCTGCCTATCCGAGGCTTCCTTCAATCTTTGCCTAATTTCCTTAGTTTTCCTTTCCATTTCTTTCAACATATCTGGCCCAATAATCACTCTATCTTCAAGACTATACCAACTCAAAGGTGTTCGACATGGTCTTCCATACAAAGCTTCAAAAGGTGCCATTCCCAAGGATGTTTGATATGTATTGTTGTAGGCAAACTCTACCAAAGGTAGGTACTCTTCCCATTTTCTCTGTTGGTCCATGCAGTACATGTGAAGCAGGTCTTCCATAATCTGATTTGTCCTTTCTGTCTGACCGTCGATTTCCAGGTGGTATGCGGTGCTAAAATTTAGTTGAGTTCCTAGAGCTGATTGAAGAGTGGTCCAAAACCTGGAAGTGAATCTTGCATCTCTGTCTGATATGATTTTCTCTGGTATTCCATGCAACCTAACTATCTCCTTAACGAAGCGTCTAGCCAAGGTGGGTGCATCATCCGTCAGATTTCCTGGTATAAAGTGTGCCACCTTAGTGAGTTTGTCAATTACCACCATTATTGCATCATGCCTAGAAGGTGACATGGGTAACCCTTGTACAAAATCCATGCTAATGACTTGCCACTTATGTTGAGGTACATCGTGCAATTGTAACAATCCAGCTGGGTGTCTATGTTCTGCCTTTACTCTTTGACACTCCAAACATTTAGCTACATACTTGACAATATCGCTTTTCAACCCTTGCCAAAAGTATAGCTTCTTTAGATCTGCATAAAGTTTGTTAACTCTTGGGTGGCTTGAATAAGGGGCATTGTGAGCCTCCGAAAGGACTACTTCCCTTAAGTTCCCTGAATTAGGAACATAGATTCTATTATTGTATCTAAGCAGCCCATCTTCATCAAATGTATACCCTTCGACCTTAGAGTCGGTCGGGTTGTGTCTTATAGTTAATTTGACTTGTTCATACCATGGGTCATGTCCTTGTTCATCCATTATTTGCCTTTTGAAGAGGTTTTGAAGGTCGCTATAGTCATCAAGTGTCTCCTCCTACTTAAGGCATCTGCCACCCTATTTTCTTTTCCCTTAATATATTCAATCTCAAAGTCATATTCACTTAGAAACTCTAACCACCTTCTTTGTCTGGCATTTAAGTGAGGTTGGGTAAAGATGTATTTTAGTCCTTGGTTGTCCGACTTAAGCTCAAAGGGCTTCCCTAGTAAGAAGTGTCTCCACTTTTGCAGGGCATGCACAATTGCTGCCAACTCTAAGTCGTGGGGTGCATAATTGACTTCATGAGTCTTTAGCTTCCTAGATTTGTAAGCCACTACCCCTTCATCTTGGACAAGTACTCCTCCTAATCCTTCAATAGAAGCATCTGTTACAACTGTGAAGTGTCCATTTGGGTCTGGTACCTTTAGAATGGGTGCTGAAGTTAGTTTCCCCTTCAAGATTTGAAATACCTTGTCACTTTGCTCGGTCCATACAAACCTTTTGCCCTTTCTTTGCAACGAGGTGATGGGGTTTGCTATCTTAGAGAATCCTTCCACAAACCTCCTATAGTAACCTGCTAGCCCCATAAAGCTTCTTACCTCTGAAACATTTTTAGGGATTGGCCATTCTACTATCGCCTTTATTTTATCTGGGTCGACTGCTATTCCTTCCTTTGATATTATATGCCCAAGATAGTGGATCTTTTCCTCAAAGAAGGCACATTTGGACAATTTTCCATATAACTTATGTTCTCTCAATCTTTGCAAAACAATTTGTAGGTGCGCTAAATGTTCCTCTTCATTTCTAGAGTAAATCAATATGTCATCCAAAAATACCAAAACAAACTTATCCAAGTAGTCATGGAATACACTATTCATCAGGTTCATGAATGTAGCTGGGGCATTAGTTACTCCAAAAGGAACTACTGTGAATTCATAATGTCCATATCTCATCCTGAAAGCTGTCTTCGGAATATCTTCTTCCTTAATTCTGAGCTGATGATACCCTGACCGAAGATCTATTTTTGAGAAAACTGCCGCTCCTTTCATTTGGTCAAAAAGGTCCTCTATGCGCAGTAAGGGATACCTATTCTTTATGGTGACTTTGTTCAACATCCTGTAGTCGATGCATAGCCTTAAGGTTCCATCCTTCTTGTTAACAAATAAAACTGGCGCTCCCCATGGTGATACACTTGGCCTTATTAATCCCTTAGCTAAGAGTTCCTCTAATTGCATTTTGAGCTCTTGTAATTCGGTTGTGTTCATCCAGTAAGGTGCCTTTGATACTGGTTCAGCTCCTGGGAGTACTTCGATAGAAAAGTCAAACTTTCTCTTAGGGGGTAAACCGGGTAGTTCTTCTGGAAAAACATCCTTAAACTCCTTTAAGAAAGGGGTATTTTCCTCCTTTCCTTCATCAATTTCAACCATAAAGATTTGTCCTCCTCTTCTCCTTTCCTTCTTTAATTGCATTGCTGAGATAGTTTCTATATTAATGGGTTTAAACTTTCCTTGGATTTTGACCCTTTTTCCCCCATCATCCAAACATTCAACAACTTTGCTATAACAATCTACATTAGCTTGATGGTCTGCTAACCAACTCATTCCCATAATTACATCATATAGTCCTAAGGGTGCCACATAGAGATCTACCCTTGTTTCGAACTTAGGGAATTGTACCCTTGCCCTCGGTAAACACTTAGTTACTTCCCTAGTTGCCTTATCCCCATATTGAACCGTCCATGATGACTCCATTTGATTAACTTTTAATGCATATTTGTTCACTAATTCAGGTGAGATGAAACATTCAGATGATCCAGTGTCAATTAGAATTGATATTGGTTGTTCAAATAGTGTACCTGTAGTTTCCACGGGAACATTCTGGTATCTTCTTCTTTGGTTCCTAACTACTACATGAATCCTCTGTTGGGGCCCTTGTTGGGGTTGATTGGCTCTAATTTGTCCTTGCATCTTGGGGCAATCTCTAGCAAAATGATTTTCCCCGCACATAAAGCATCCGCCTGGAGGACCTCTCCTACCTTGATTTCTAGGGGGATCATTCCTTGTTTCATTTCCCCTGGGTGGATAAGTTATCCTGTTCTGCTGGTCATTTCTGTTATAGTTGCCCCTATTATCATTGCCCCTGTTATTACTGCCCCTGTTGTTATTGCCCCTGTTACTATCATTTCCATTCCTCTGATATTGGTTAGGCGGTGGTCTCCTTTCGGAAGAGTTATTCCTTTGACCCTTGTTGAAATTAGTGTTTCCATTGAATTCTTGCTTCCTTTTAAATGAGTGGTTCCCATTATAGTTCCGTCCTGCTAGTGTTTGAATCTTCCTCTCTTGCCTTAGGGACTTTTCAAGTACTTCATTCATATTTCTGGGTCCATGCATATCAACCTCTGCCCCTATGTTGGTATTCAGCCCTAAAATGAATTTCCTTGCTTGGCCTTCTTCATCCTTTTGGTACATAGGCACATACTTAAGCAACTTGGTGAACTTATCCCAATATTGTTGAACAGATAGGGACCCTTGACGTAGATTATGGAATTCTATCACTTTCTCATCAAAGAACAATTGAGGGAGCCACCTATCTCGAAAATGGTGAACAAATTGATCCCATGTGATCGTATCCCTGCTATACCCATTTTGTTCCTTGGTGTTGGTCCACCAACTAGCCGCCTCCCCTATGAGTTGATAGGAGCCCCATAAAGCCTTGGTTGTTTCGCTAAAATCTCTTAGCTCAAAATATTTTTCCATTTCATTTAGCCAATTCTCAGCCCCTTCACCAATCTGCCTCCCATCGAACTTAGGAGGGGTGATTTTCTTCAAATCCTTGGAGAGTTCCAATATGTTATTTTCCTTCCCATTACCCATCACATTTCCTTGATTGCTACCAGGGTTTCCATTCTCGGTACCACTTCTATTCTCATAGTCATTCTGCCTTTCCCTAAGGTCCTGCAGTGATTGTTCCAGGAAGTTGATTTTATCTCTTTGTTCGGTTAGAAGGTCGATTATAGCTTGGACCCCATCTCCGTTATTCCCTGGGTTGTGTCGAACCTCCTCATGATCTTCCTCATGGTTCCCTTCATGGTTTTCCTCATGGTTTTCCTCATGGCTTACCTCCCTTTGACTCCTGGTACGTCTTCGATTACCCCTTCCTCTTCCTCTTCCTCTTCCTCTTGCCATTCTAGGTTTTACCTGAAAGTTAAATTATGTAGTTAGTTTTTTTTTTTTTGTAGAATAAAATTTAATTTCCTATTTTTGTAAAACATTCCCTTTGTTGAATAAATTGAAGTGAGCACAAGGCCTAGTTTTGAACCTTTGCTCTGATACCACATGTAATAACTCACCAAAATTCATCCAACAAAAATTGAGTACATATTTTTTTTTTTCTTCATTATGTTTTACTCAATTGCATACTCTGGGCATCCATCCAATTAGGATTAGGCATTCATCCATTCGGGATGAGCTTCTAACCATACGGGTTAGGCAATTGTCCATAAGGGACGTAAATTCCATCTATCCAATACGGGATAGGCATCTACCCATACGGGGTAGGCATCCATCCAAACGGGATAGGAGATTCTCTGGCCAGAGACTTAGACTCATCGGGACCATTCGGGTCCTGAGCCACTCACTAAGTACTACATTCTTCTAGCAAGAATGCACCGAGGTCGCCGTCCTTAGGAGTAATTTAAAAATAACACAAGCTTGAATTCCGCCTCGGAATTTGGCTTAAAGCCTCGGGAAGTCAAGCGAATCCATACGGGATTCCTTCCGAGTATGCATTGAATTAAATTGATTATCTTATTTTTTCATTTAGGATTCTTACTCAACCAAACCTAGACCCCACCCATGAACGCCTGAGTACGAGGGACAACTCCGTCCCAAGACTGCCTACATACCCGCTTCGGCACGGGATCAAGGCGTAAAGTATGTAGTTCTATTTTCTAATCTATGGTTTGATGTCAACTGATTTGTGGGTATGCAACCCTTTCTAGGGTCAGTGTCCCAGACAGTTTCTCTGCGGTTGCTACCCACGATGGTAGCACTTAAGCGAAGGCTCAAGATGGCCTAGTGCTTGTGGCGTAACAAAATAACTAGATCCTAATACTTATCATGAGCGTCACCCAATTGCAAATCACCAATATCCCTTCGAGATGAATAAATAAATAAATAAAGAAAGTAATTTTCATGAGAGCTTTTAACTTGACCATCCCTAAGAGGGGTTTACTATGGTTTATCTCAACGAATGTGAAATTCAATTAAAAGTTATCTTATTAAATTATCGATCCAAGAGGGATTACCCGCCCCTTGGATTTTTAACTTCCAAATGTCCCTTATTACTCCCCAACGATTTATAGGGATGATGCCACAGACGTTGTTAATGCAGCTTTATTAGGCGTTAAGTGCAGTAGTTCAACACGACGACATTACCCGTAAGCGTGACCCAGAGGCACCATATATACCGAACGCTGCTAGTTTTGGTTTTCCAACTTCCTTTATTTAGTTTTCTAAATACGAATAACAAAATGAAGGCGTAAATAATTGAAGTAACTACTTGAAGTGTAATTTGCATAACAATGAAACTTGCATAATAGTAATTGCATGAAGATATAATTAATCTATAAATAATTCGCTTGCTATGAATCCAAAATAACGATTAAATTTAAGCATCTGTATTAAAGACCAATCAAGTGTCTCAACGATTCTTAATGGGTTGAGTAACTTAATTTTAAAAGGATAAAACTTACTAAGGCAATTTAATTATGAGCTTGCTACATATTAGCCCAATTTTTTTCTAAGTCGAAATACAATATCTTAAAGTTTACCAAAATAATCAAAAAAAAACATTATTTCCTAAATGCCATTACTATCAACTAAAAAAATTAACTAAATAACCTAGTAATTGACATAAGTATTAATTCCTAAATGTCATTACTATCAACTAAAAAATAAAAAAACTTAGCAGTTAACATAAAGTATTAATCTATTTATAAAATAAAACCCCAAGTAAAAATTTCGATTACAATTTAGAGGGAGAAAAAGAACTTTAATTAACGCACTGTTTGGGTATAATGTAGGGTGCGCGGTGGGGACCACGGGTCCCATCACCCCTGCGGCCCTGCATGCACAGGACCGCAGAGGTGAGGGGGCCCGCGGGCCCCTCCGTACTACTGTGACAGTTCAACGTAACGTCCATGCATGCCGACGTTATTTGGTGCGAACGCCATGCGTTACGGGGGGAGTTTTTAAGAGATTTTTCTAAGTTCGAAACGTTTTCTCATTTTTTGGTTATTTATTTATATATATATATATATATATATGTTATAATATTATCATTATCATTTTTCTTATACAGGAGTATTATAATTTTTTTTTTTTTTTAATTATTGAAGATTACTCAGAGCAGGGTAATAATAGGTAATTAACAATGTTGTAGATTAATTTCAGGGACAAATTGAAGCAGTAACCAGAGGGATTTTTCCATTTCCTTTGTTTTCTACACAGGGAAATTCATTCACAGAGAAAGGAATAGTTTTATTTCTTTTGTTTTTTTTACACAGGGAAATTCTTTCACAGAGAAAGGAATAATTTATATCTTTTTCTTTCATCTCTTTTGTTTCCTACACAGGGAAAATTCATTCACAGAGAAAGGAATAGTTTTATTTCTATTGTTTTTTTTACACAGGGAAATTCTTTCACAGAGAAAGGAATAATTTATATCTTTTTCTTTCATCTCTTTTGTTTCCTACACAGGGAAAATTCATTCATAGAGAAAGGCATAGTTTATGTCTTTTTCTTTCATTTGTTTTGTTCTTTACACAGGGAAAATTCATTCACAGAGAAAGGAGATTTATTTATACACACAGGGAGATTTGTTCACAGAGAAAATTGTTTGCACAGACAGGGAGATCTAATTTTTATCAAAAGTAAACTGAAGGCAATGAATCTAGTTTCCATTTACTCTACTTTTTTTTTCAAATCTGAAACTAATTTCTTATCAGAATTAAAACAAATGAATCTCATTCTCTACAAAATCTGAAACTAATTTCTTATCAAAAATTTAAACAATGAATCTCATTCTCTACAAAATCTGAAACTAATTTCTTATCAAAATTTTAAATAATGAATCTCATTCTCTACAAAATCTAAAACTAATTTCTTATCAAAAATTTAAATAATGAAATCTCATTCTCTACAAAATGTAAAACTAATTTCTTATCAAAAATTTAAATAATGAATCTCATTCTCTACAAAATCTAAAAACTAATTTCTTATCAAAAATTTAAACAATGAATCTCATTTAAACAATAAATCTCATTTTCTACAAAATCTAAAACTAAATTCATATCAAGAATTTAAACAATGAATCTCATTTAAACAATGACTCTCATTCTCTACAAAATCTAAAACTAATTCTTAACAAAACACAAATGAATTTCATTCTCATAAATAGTTTAATCAAATCTAATCTACCACAAGAATAAGATGCATAAACTAAGTTGAAGGAACCTAGGTGCTTGCAAAATGGTGTAGAGTCTTCCTTGATCCTCCAAATTGAAGAGAAATCCTCCCAACAAAATCTTGGCTGCCAATGAAAACGGACTACAAAGGAGAATTAACCTACAGAATTTCTTATGGAATAGCCAACACTCCTTTTGAAACTTGTACCTATTTTATAAAAGAAATTTCAAATTCCCACTACCTAATTTTTAATTGAAAAAAAAGAGATTCTCTCCCAATTTGGCCTCCATGCAAATTGATTAGGCTTAGTGGGAGGAGTTACATGCAAGGAGGTGGAGAAGCCTCTAGAAGCTTCTTATTCCTCCTACAACATGTGCCTTAATTTGGGTGAGGGAAATTAAATAACTAATTAAAATATATATGCATTTTCCATGTGTGTGTGGTTTATTATTTTTATTCCCTTACAATATTCATTCAATAATTTATCCAAAGAATATAATAGAGTTTTGTATTTTAAATCAAAAAGGTGATAAAGGAGGGTTGTGACATGCAGCCATAAGCAACACACATGTTGGCACACACTCTCTCAAGTCGGCAACATGGTAACATGTAGATGAAATGGGTAACACATAACTAGTTGGATCAAAACACATCCTATAAATGAATTCACTCAACATGGATTACCACAAGGAATAATAGGACCAAAAAACAACTCAACACAATCTCCAATGTTGGTGCAGATCCCCAAATCATAGAAATATAAAGAGAGCAAGCCTTGTCAACCAAATAACTACAAGTTACTTAGAAAACTAACTCCAAAAAATATGCAATAGCAAAATTAATAAGCATTGTGTTGAATACATAAATACATTCCTTGAACATCTAGCAAAACTTTCATATATGTTTTCTCATACTATCAAGACAAAACAAGCTAGCACAAATAAATTAATACATTCAGATGCTTAGACAACACAATCATGAAATAGAACAATGTCACACATGCTTTTAGAACACTCCAACACCTAAAAATTAATTAGGACATTGTACATTATATTTATATCCACCAAGCTACAATAGTAGAAACATCAATGCAAAGAGATGCAAAGCATTTTCTAGACTAGACTTGTTAACCAACTAAACTACCAACACATTATACAATTACCAAAAATATTAGCTGCAACGCGAGGGACCTATAAATATAGGATTGAAATTTCTATAAATCATACTCATTAAATCTAGAATCACAAGACCATATCTACAAATTTGGAGGAATGCAAAGAATACTTTTAAATAGTTTTGAACACACTTTCTTGCACTTTCACACTTCATCAATCTATACTCATAAGAACAACTTTGTAGCAACATTTTCTCAGTCAAGAGAAACAAGAGAGATACTACAATTTCTTATATTATGTATAAGACCATATCAACATCACATCACTTTTTCATCATGATTCTAATCCTCATCTCAATATGATATCATCATTATACCATCTCCAGTGATAACTTTAAGAAACCCCCTCTCAAAAATGTTTATAAAATCTTGGCGAATATTTAATTTTTGTAATAAAAATAATAATTTTTATTGGCGAATCTTTCCTTTTTTAAAAGAAATTTTTTAATTTTATTGGCAAATTTTTTTTATATCAATTTTTGTTAGTAAAAAAAAATGGTGAATCTTAGAAAATAATAAGAGTATATATTAATTAATATTGCAAATCCTTTCATTCTGAAAAAAATAGCTTTTTATAGAGATGTAGAGGCCTAATGGTGGAAATCATTAATGAGTTTAAGGGGTAAACTCTAATTTATTTAGTTTCTACTATTAATTTAAAATAATCTAATAGCCCTCTTTGTTTATGAGATAAAATGTACCAATTATTTGTAATAGTGATGGGGCCAAAAATTGCTTAGACCATTGATTTTCATTGAGGTCAACAATTCAAAAGTAGTTTGAATCCCCATTAGCATTACTTGTAGGTACAATTTACCTCATGGAATACACCTAAGGTCATTAGATTATATTTTAAATCAATGGTGGCAACTAAAAATTATTGATATAAACCTAAAATAACTAATAATTATGATATATTATTGGCAAAGTAATTTAGATTTTGACAATATATATAAAATATTGGTGAATTTGATCCAATCATGTATTGAATATTTGAGATAAAAAAATTAATAAAATAAACTCTTTGGCGATTTAAATAACACTAAAATAAAAATTTATAAAAATGTGGCGATTTGGGTCACCTTAAAGCTGAACTTATTAGCCAAATTTTGATTCCCAAATTTCAAAAAATAGCTAATTGGTGAATATTAGCCACTAAAAAAATCACTGACCATCTCTGCTATCATTAATGAGCTTCAACATTTATAATTGTTCTTCAATATCACATGTCACCATCATCATCTTCCTACATGGTAATACATCAACACCAAACTACTTGTGTGCATCTTTGCCAAGGGATTCATCAGTAACATGTAGAACACAGCTTCATATCTGGTAGAACAATCATCAATATCATCATCATTCAAGGGCAAGTATCAACACCAATTGTCTCCAAAACATATTGAGTGTAGACATCTACAACATACTAAGTGTAGACATCTAGAACAAGAAACATCAACATATCTACTCAACTCCACTCGGAACACATATTTGATAGAACAACCATCAACCATTTTCAATTCTATATTAATGACAACACCTTATCATTACTTGAGACATCAATGATAATCAATACAACAATATTCAACAATCACAATGCAGCTCTAAGGGTTAAAATCAAGGAATGCCCAACATATTCTTCCATAAAACCCATCATTGACATATCATCACTGACAATAAATACAAACAATCTCTCCCTTTTTCATTGATGACAACACTCATTGGTAATTTATACTCTATACTTTATCTCTCATTTTCATTACTATGTCTTCCCCTTCAACATCAAGGAAAAAGTGCAAAGGACTTCATTGAAACATGCATTCTTTTGTAGCTCATCTAAATTCTCTCACTTTTTTCTCCCCTTTATACATCTACACCCAAGTTTCCATATTATCAATCCCACTATCAACAACAATGAATTAACTACCTACTCCCCTTGAGGAGTAGACTATGTCAATCAAGGAGACATGGATATACCTTGAATATATCCCCCAAAATGATGCATCATCTTATACATCTAGTTACAAGAAGGAGGGTCAATAACCCCTAGCTTCTTCCTAAGATAACCAAATGTATCCTTGGATAGGCCTTTTGTGAATTTTTTTGCAATCTGATCTTTTGTAGGAACACACTCTAATCTAGCCTCTTTCTTTGTAGACTTCTCTCTTAGGAAATTATACCTTTATATTATTTAATGTCTACTTTATCCATAGCATATACTCATATGCTCTCATCTACAACATCACCTAAACCACTCTCTCTTTTCATTTCACTCAATAACTTTCCCACATAGTTACTTCTAACTTTCTCATCTAAAACAATGTCAACTTTTGATCGTCAAGATGATATCTTGTTGTGGTAAGGAGTGCGAACCAAAACACAATGTCTCTATCTAAGAAAATAAGTTGTTTATGTCTGAAACAACTTTTTAGAATATTCCACTAAATGTGGTACCTAATGTTGATAAAATATTACATAAAATAACTTGATGACATACTCAAACAATTGTACTCATCTCTACATCATACTTAAGCACTCAAATGTAGAATATTTTTAATAGATTGAGATTTATCAATAATATTAACTTTAGTAGGAAAGATATAGACTAGAACTTACTCCATGTCTTCACAATCACCTCAATGTAGATTTGCACCTTTTAAACATAGCCTAAACTATTACCTTCCAAAAAATAAGCCTCAAAACTCTAAGGGGGGATGAAACATATGTAATGAATAACTCCCCTTGACTTCATGCTTTTGTTTCAATTTCTATAAGACTCTTCTACATTGGAAAGATAATTAGATCCCTTTTCTACCCTATTATCCTTCTTCAAGACTTCTTCCACATTTCTTCCATTTTCTTTTTTTCCTTTTCTAGATCAATCTTCTTTTGTGGATGAAAAGGTCTTACATTCCTCACCTTATAGAACCTTGCAATGTGTCTTAATTTATTGCAATTATAGTGATTGATACTAGGCTATGAAGCATAACTACTTCTCATATTATATCTACAATTATTATCCTTATGACCAAACTTGTTGCATTTATAGCAATAACCATAGAAAGAATGATAGGTCATAACATTGTTATGATTATTCATTATCTTACTTCTACAGTTATTAGCCTTGGGACAATATTTATTAAAAACATAGAATTGATCATGAAATGGTTTTGAACTCATAACATTGTTCCTTGTAGTCCTAAATATATTCTTACTCATCTTGATTCTACATTCAATATCCTTATGCCCAAAATTGTTGTAGGAATAAAAATTACCATTCAAGATTGAGAGTACCTAGTTGGAGCACTCTTTTTAGAGGTAGGTCTTTTGAAGTTCTTCTAGTTCTAGACTTATCTTAAAAACTTTTAATTCTTTTCTCCATTTGTCTTCTTAGATTCATCATGTGCCTTTTCTTCCTTCTTCTCACTCTTTCCTTCATCCATATTTGTTTTAGATCTTCCCCCCTTTTGAAAATCAGAATCACCCTTATCTTTTTGTGGTGTTTGACAACTGAGTACCTCATCAAGGATGTTACTATCACCTTTGAGTTTAATGATTTGTTTATATATTCTTTTTTTATTTTTCAATTCTTTTATCAAAGTGACAAGATCTCTTTATGAAGTTTTGAACATTCTACAGATTTATCACAAAGCTTGGAATCGAAACAATAAACAATCTTCTTACCTTATTTAATTTGAAATTTTATGATGACAAATTCATTAGCTACATTTTTGAGTTTGGCTTCACATTCTTTGCATCCTTCAATTTGAGCTCTCAATTTTGTAATTGTCTTCTCTACCTTATTAAATTCAATCTTGTATGCTCTATACTCTTCTCTAGAAATATCCATTTATTCAAGAGCCTATGGGAGTTCTCCTTCAAGATCCACTTCACAATCATCTAGATTGAAGTTCCAACCTTCTTATTCTATTGCTTCTAGTTCTGATTTGGGGTAAATTATATCATTAGCCAATAAATTAGTTCCCATGTGTTCAATTGCAAGGTCTTCCTCAACAGTTACATTTAGAGCTATGAGAAGATTGACCTCCTTTAGGTGATAGATATTGCTTCCAATCCTAGATCCGTCTACTACCATTCTTCTAGAGCCAACTTTCATGATTTCATGATTGTTGTTATGAATAGTAACATGGTATCATTTTCTTCACATTAGACTAACATTAAAAATATTATGTTTCAATCCTTTAACATAAAGAACATCCTCTATACCGTGTTCTTTCCATCAATTCAAATAGTACCCTTTCCACAAATTTGGATAGAGCTTTCATCACCAAATTTCATTGATCATCCATTCCACTTGGTATGACTAATAAAATTTCTCCTATTCCTAGTCATGTGATTGGAACAACCATTGTCAATCACCCAAGTATTTGATTCCTATGTTGCATGAAAGACTACGTAAAATCATTTACTTTTTATTAACTTTTCTAGCTTGCAAGGTACTGAATTTCTAGCATTTTTCAACACCATCCTTCTTGTAACTTACTTTCAAGGACATGAAAAGAGTTTCATCATTTGAATCATCACAATCCTTATCTTTAAATGAATAGATGCTTTGTTTGGAATAAAGACTTTCTTTTGGATTTTTCTCTTTTATCTCTATTTTCTCCCTTTTTATTGTTATCTTCTTTAAAAGTACTTTTGGAAGCAAATTGACCAATTCCTCCATAATTAAAACATTTGAAAGGTCACTTACCTTTGTACTTATTAGTTCCCTTCTTCAATCTTATCAAAAAGTTTGCTTCAATTTCATCATCAAACTAATCAATGTATCTTCATCTTCTACCTTCTTATTGGCTTTGAATATTGCTTCTTTCTTAAGGGCATATTTGTCAAACTATCTCATCTCAAAAGTAGTGAGAGTACCATATCAATGATTTTTTTAGTGGCTAATATTTACCAATTGGTTATTTTTTGAAACTTGGGAATCAAAATTTGGCTAATAGTTCACCTTTTAAGGTGACCTAAATTGCTACATTTTTACAAAAAAAAATTTGTCTTATTTTAATCTCTAGAGATTTTTTTTTATTTTTTTTTAAATTGAAGTCAATGATTTGCCACAATATTCAATACATGATTGGATCGAACTTGCCAAAATTTTAAAATTTATTGTAAAAATATAAATTAATTTTCCATTAATATAATATAATTATTAGTTACTTTAGGGTTATATCAGCAATCTTTAATTGCCACTATTGATTTAAAATATAATCTAATGGTCATCATCATGATGTAAAAATGTAGCTACAAGTTATAATGCTCACAAGGGTTGAAATAGATTTCCAATTGTTGACCTCAATGGAAATCAATGGTGTAAAATTATTGGCTCCATGTGTATTACAAATTGTCAGTACAATTTATCTCACAAAATAAAAAGAGGGCTAAATTAGGTTATTTTAAATTAATTGTAGTAAATTAATAAACGAGAGTCTACCTCTTAAATTGATTAATGATTCCCACCTTCAGGACTATACTTTTCTAGAAGAATTCAATTTTTAAAATGAAAGGATTTACAATAGTAGTTAATACATACTCTTATTATTTTCCAAGATTCACCAAGATCTTCTACCAAAAGAAAATTATTTTTAAAAAATTGCTAATAAAATTAATATTTTTCTTCTCAAAAAGGAAAGATTTGCTAATGATTTTTTTTTTCTTAAAAAAATTAAATATTTGTCAAGATTTTATATGTTTTTTTGAGGGAGGGTTTCTTAAAGTCATCACTACACCATAAATTTGATCCATTGAATATTTATCCAAGTCCTTACCTCAATAGCGAAAACTTTGCGGCTTTAAGATTTAGGAAAATATCTAAGTACCTTTTTCACAACTTCATCTTCTTCGAATTTTCCACCAATACCTCTAATTTTATTTACCACCTCAATTACACAGAGAATACAATTAGTAATTTCTTCATCTTTTGACATCCCTAAGCTCTCAGATTTTCATTTGGAGTTCTACATCTTGATCTACCTTACTTTATCATCTCCTTCATAGATTATACTATGCTTATCCCAAACAATCATTGGCATTACTGCAAATCATCACCTTGACAAGTTCTAAATTTGTTAATCCACTTAATATTGTATTCATTTCTTTGTCATTTTTTTTGTACAACCTAATCTCACTTGCATTGGTTAGAGGAGTAGGAGAAGAAATATAACTATCTTTGAATAAGTTATAAACATCAATCCCTAAAGAGGACAAATATAATTATATTCTTACTTTCTAAAAAGTGTAGTTTGTACCATCAAAATTAGGAGCCTTGTAAGATCCATCTTGTGACATCCCAAACCTGTCTCAAGTGATTGAGCTTACTTTAGAAGAACTCAGATCTGATACACATTGTTGAACACACCCCAAGATGAGAGGGGGTGAATTAGTATTGAACAAAACTTAAAACTTTATAGCATAATTAAAAATTAAAAATCCAAAATCCAAATTATTTAATTTGATTAGCAAGAATGAAAGATAAAACAATGAAAACACATGCATAAGAGAACACCATATTTATGTGGAAAATCCAAGGAGGAAAAACCATGGTGAGAATAGGGAACAAGTAATGACCCCATAAAGTCAACCACAAAGAAATAATTATAGTGAAAGTGATTCAAAACAAGAGATGGAGTGGATCTACAACATCTTATTACATCTTCTAACGTAGCCACAAACAACACGCATGCTAGTGCACACTCTCTCAAGTTGATCATTGGGTAACATGTAGCACATATAACCACTCAACCCAAAACACATCCTCTAAATGAACTCACTAAATGTGGAACCATAAGTCATAGTAGGACCCAAATACAACTCAACCCAATCTCTAATGTTGGCAAAGACCCCCAAAGCATAGCACAAGCAAGAGAACAAGCCCTATCAGCAAGATAATATCAAGTTACCCAAAAAACAAACTCCAAACAATAGACAACACCAAAATGAACAAGCATTGGCATGTGTATGACATAGAGACATCCCTTGAAAATCCAACAAAACTTTCATGTACTTCTCTCATACTGTCAAGCCAAAACAAGCTGGCACAACCAAATTGATATATATTTATTCATACCTAAATGCCTAAATAACATAGTCATGAAATAGAACAATGTTAAACATAGTTGTAAAATATTTCAACATATAAAAATTAAAATAGGGTGAACTCACAATACTAGTTCCCACTTTTTTGCCAACTTTGACACTAAGATTAACATTTTTAAAATAATCTTTGCTTTCCGACACCTGTAACTTTTAAAACATTAAAAATTTGAATATGATGTAAATTAGTGATTTTTAACATCTTGTTTGTAGAATCTAAATATATTTTTTAATTTTTTTTTTTTAAGAAAATTGTTTTTATTTTTCCATCTCCCTTGAAAAGTAGTTTTTTATAGCAAACAACACTTTTAAAGAGTTATGTACCTCCCGAAATGCATCTTTTTTTCTATTATTGATAAAAACTCAATTCTTTCGAATTTTGGTTTGTAACATCAATATCCAGGGCATGGAGTCGGTTTGATAGTGATATGTTGAATATTTTTCATTTATTAATTTTTTAAGGCCGACTAATTTTAATTTAGATATAGGTATGCATTTGAACACATAACTTGCTCTATATATATCGAAACTCAATTTTTTTTATTTTTTGTTAGAAAGAAGACATCAATATGTAGGGCATAGATATTTTTTTGAATTTTTTTGAATTAGTTTACTATTTTTCCCAATGCATTAAACAGAGAAGTTCATCTTCAGTGAAAAAACTATATTTAGTAAAATTTGAAAAACAAGATCATAATAAACTCAAAATATAATAAAATTATATCCGTTGGAAATATTTCTTCGAGGAAGTTACCATCCTACATTTTGGGTTGTCAAGATTCTCTCATTTGAGCCTTGAACCAAAGGTTTGAAGGCCAAAATTTCTCAGAAGTCTGAAGAGATTGGGGGGGATATGCCTAGAAAGGGGGTTCACTTGAACCCCCCTTCAAGTGAAGGGGGTTTGAGCGAATCCCCTTGGGTTCACTTGAATCTATGCTCGTACGAGTATGCAAAGCACAAACAATGCATTTTAGAACCACCCATGAGGTCACACATTCGAGCGAACTGGGGTGTTCGCTCAAACCCCCAAGGATAGTTCATTCGAACCCCCTAGTTCGAATGAACACCCTTTAATTTTTTTCCTCACCCCCACGTTTTTCCTTTTTAGGTGAAAGTGGGAACCATTATTTTGAGTTCATCCACTAAGACACTACAAAAACATTATAAGTAGTTCTACCAAGCTGCAACAATAAAAACATCAATGCGAAGAAATTTGTAAAGAATTTTTTGAATCAATCTTGTCAACTAACTAAACTACCAACACACTACAATTACTAGAGACATCAGTTGCAACACCAAGGACTTGAAAAGATATGAGTGTAATGTTTTCAGAGCATACTCATTAAATCCAGAAATGCAATACCATATCTAAAAAACATAGAGAAATACAAAGAATTCTTCCAAAAAGTGTTCAACACACTTTTCCGCACTTCCACACTTCATGAAATTGGAACATGACTAGAACAACCTTGAAGAAACATGTGGTTCGTCGGGAGAAATAATCTAGAGATACTACAATGGATTGTAGTATGCACAAGACCATTAGCATCACATCACTTTATCATCATGCTTCTAATCCACATCTCAATATGATATCATCATTCAATACCATCTCTACTATCAATCATGAGCTTCAACACAATCACTATTCTTCAATATCACATCATCATCATCATCTCCACACATGATAAGATATCAACACCAAAATATTGGTGGACATCCAATCAAGGGCTTCATCAATAACATCTCTACACAACTACATATCTGATAGAACAATCATCAACATCATTCAAGGGCAAGTATCATCACCAATTGTCTCCACAAGATATTGAGTGTAGACATTCACAACAAGAAACATTAACATCTCTACTCAATTGCACATGGAACACATGTATTTTATAGAATAACCATCAGCTATATGCATTTCTATATTAATGATGACACCTTATTAGGACCTAAGACATCAATGGTAATCAATACAACAATGTTCAACAATTAGAACACAACTCTAAGGGTTGACATAAATCAACACCTAACATATGCTTTGATAAATCCCATCATCAACATATCATTTTAAAGCTCACTATCACCATATCATCAATGACAACACATAAGTTGAGGGTTGACATCAATGGAAACACTTAGTCATCAATGACAAAAACTACCAATAATCTTCCCCTTTGTACTCTCTACAGTCTTTTCCCCTTTCATCACTATTTCTCCCCCTTCAACATAAAAGACAAAGAGAAAATTACTTCATTGAAACCCACATTCTTTCCTAACTCATCTGCACCTTATCTCATTTTCTTCTCCCCTTTATATCCCACTCTTTTCTAGAGTTATCATACTTTCTCCCTTATCAATAACAACCAATCAACTACCTATGCCCCTTAAGGAGTAGAACATATCAATTTGGGAGAAAAAGGATATAACTTGAATTTCTTCCCCAAGATAGATACACCATCTTATACATCTAGTGAGAAGAAGGACAAGGTAACCCCTAGCTTCTACTCGAGAAACAAATGTATCCTTAGACAAAGCCTTTGTGAAAAATCTATAATCTGATATTTTGTACGAACATACTCTAATCTAACCTCTTGTTCTACAATATTCTCTCTTACGAAGTGATATCTTGATATTCTTTAATGCCTATATCATCTATAGAATATACTCACATGTTGTAATCTACAACATCACCTAAATCATTCTGTCTTTTTCTTTCACTCAGGAACCTACCCACCTGGTCACTTCTAAATTTTTCATCTGAAACAACCTTAACTTTTGATCTACAGGATGATATCTTGTTGTGCTAAGGAGTGTAGACTAAAACACAATGTCTTTGTCTTAGAATATAGCTTGTTTATGCCTTAGATAACTTTTTAGAAACATGCCACTAAATGTGATGCACAATACTGATAAGATATTACACAAACAACTTGATGACATACTCAAACATGTGTATCCATCTCTGTATCATATTTAAGCACTCAAAAGTAGAATATCTCTAATAGATTGAGATTCATCAAGAACATAAACTTTAGTAGGAAAGATACACACTAGAACTTACTCCATGTCTTCACCATCACCTCAATACAGATCTACACCTCTATAAGTAGATGTATTAGGCATGTGGAGACTATGATGCTTAATTCTTAACCACTTAATATTTTTACTATAGTTTCACATTTCACAGATGAATATGATGGCAAGAATAATATAGATTTTACTATGAATGATCTCCTTAAGGTTTTCAAATTCTTTGTTGTGATAGGTTGGGTAAAACAAAATAACGTAATGAATCAAGCTACTCCAAACTAATTAGCAAGGTTTATTTTTCTATTAAGTTTAGTGGGGTTGTTGCTTGTTGAAACTAATTAAAAATTGTGTCTTAATCTAGGTGTGTGGCAAAATCTAATTTTAAACAACACTATACTTTTCTTAGGAAATCAATATGTGACTCCTTAGAGAAGATGACATAAAGGACCATGCCTAACAATTAGGCACATAAACTAGGCTCTATGTGTAAAGACAAAAAATAAATGACATTATAAATCAATCACAAGAACATATCTCATTTATCCATCAATGGATCCATATACATCCCACGTTACTTTAAAAATATACCTCATAAAAATGTTTACAAGAGAATTCTAGAGTGAAACCAAATAATTGAAATACTTGAACTAGCAATTGCAATCAAGATAACTTTCCAAACAATGAAAATAATATGAACATTCTTGGAGTTATTCAAATGACCAAGGAATACATTTTATATTCATTTTGTTGGTAATTCACAAAAGCAACATCATAGTGATACAATGAAAATATGACATATGTTCATTGTTATTCAACACAATACAAGATGAAAGAGAATCTCTAAGATGAAAGAGAAACTCTAACTTGCCAAATCAAATCCAACAGCCTAACAGCAAAACCATTTACTATCTAAAACACGTGAATATATAGCATTTAGGTTCGAAAGGTGGAGGAAATGTTTTTTTTTGCAATCTTATCATATCTAAACATGACAACATTCTACAAGTAGCAAGAATGTGACACCATGAATGTGACTTACCAAAACATCCATAACAAGAAAAAAGCCATAAAAGTACCAAGAAAACTAAACACTAGACAACAATTAATCATAATAACATACAAACTCTTAGTCTCTTACAAGATGAAAACTTACAGACCCACCAAGATTTTGCATAGGGCAAACTCAACCCATTTCCTTCATCATGCCTACCCATAAATTAAGGACTTGAATATTTGAAAAGACTTGCAGGCCTAGAAGCATGTACTAGACTGCCGAAGCTATTTTGGCTCCAAAACAGACCTTTCGTACAGTGTGATAGTGATGTGTTAGTCAATCACAGCCATTTATTGCAAAATCAACGGTGTAAAATGCAGGACTAACACGCGTGTTAGTCAATCCGTATTGCTGTTTTAGAGCCAAAATAGACACGTCCATGTGAACACAATAAACATTTTGAAAAATAGGATAGATAAGCATAGAGAGGTTTAAATGTGAACGCACTGACAAACTCGGTCAAGAAGTGAAAGAAAAATTAACGTCAACATCCAGAAGTCGGAAAGAAAAACTTTCCGACATTTACTTTTTGCATAACTAAGAAATTTAATAGAAACTTTTGCAATTTCCACAGAAGAAAAACTTTCCGACATTTACTTTTGCATTGGATTGATTTTAACTAGCGTGCAGTGCACTGCAAGGCAAAGTATAAAAGTGAAATCACGTGGAGCCACCCAATTATAAAAAATCAACGTCAACGTCCAAAAGTCCAAAATTTTGTGGAAAAATGTCCGAAGAAAAACCAAACGCTGGAAAGTTCTAGAAAATTGGGAGAGGAATTTATTTTTATTTTTTACATTTATCTATCACAATTTTTGTTGAAAAATGATAGAAGAAAAATGATAGAAGAAAAAGGTAAATTTTTTTAAAAATTTGAGTCATTTTAATGACATCAATATAAAAAAATTCATAGAAGAAAAAATTAAATTATCAAAATTTTAATCAATTTATAAACATTTAATATTGAGAAAAGAAAAATTTCTCTGTCTTTTATCTTTGCATAATGAAGAAATTTAAGAAAAATTTGTCACATTTTTACAATGTTCACAAAAAAGATCGATCTTATACTATCCACAAAAATAAGTGTAGATACACTAAAGCCGCCTATACTTTCAAAAAATACTATCTAGAATTATCAAGCACCGTTCTTCATAAGATAACAAATATGATAGTGCTTCTCAAAAAAATCGACCATTATGAAGTGGGAAGCAATTGAGCATAATTAAAAATAAGAAATTGGACATAAAATTCAATCAATGATGTACCCTTAAATAAACCTTTCCAAATATAACATAGACTCCAATAATTTCCTTATTTCTTCATTCGCAAAATAAGCATCTCATATATAGTTTTTTTTTTTAAAGGCACACACTAATGAAATTTAGACATTAAACTTCCCATACATAAATGTAGAATGGTAGTTGATGTAGTCTTGTTTAAATAATTATACATCAAATATTGTAGGCTACTATCATTTTTTATAACAGTTTTGATGTGAATGAGTGGTTATATAATGTCTTTAAATGGTGTTTTCCAAGTAATCCAATCCTATAAATGTCACATTTGGAAGTGAAGGTAGACGGAAATATGTGAGTATTTGATGTAATCGTAAATTGTAAGTTATACATTGGTAGTTGAAGTTTCAACCTTACCCACTTTAATGTATTATGAAAGGAAAAGAGGAGATAATATTATATGTCTGATATATTTTACATGTTTAAGAGGAGCTAATATTAAATGATCAAATGGTCAAGTGTAAGTTATAATCTCTACTTACACATCATCTAATTAAATGATCAAATGGTCAATTGTAATTTTACATGTTTAAGAGGAGCTAATATTATATGTCTGATATATTTTTTGTACAAAAGTTAATATTTAGTGTGAAACTTATATGGTTTTGAGTGTTTGCCTTTTTGTGATCTACATCTAATAATGTTTCTTATCTTAATTCAAAATCATCATTACAATTTTTCTTTTTTTAAATTCAAAAGCTACACATAAAATTGAATGCAAAAATTTCAAATTAAATTTGATTATAAACTCATACCAACCCACTTGCCCTTAATGCTTACCTGCCAAACTAAACACAAATTAAATTTATTAAATACTATTTTAAAGAAAATCATTCAAATAATCTCAACCATAGAAATTTTCCTTGCACTTTACCTTTGTATAACGATCAAATTAAAGAACAGTGGGAGATATTGAATAGGTTGCAAAAGTCCCTTTCAAAAATATTGTACGTCAACATCGAAAACAAAGATATTTAATCAACATCCATGCGATGCAACTTTCCTGCCTCTGCTAGCATTTGAATCTGCACCGTCTATATGACCGCCCCCTCTTGGGAGATCCCCTCCTCCTTGCAAATAAACCCCCGCCCCCCTCTCGACCCCCCGATACCACGATCATCTCACATGTTGTTGGTTCCGCTACTAGGACCCCATTGTCTGTGGGTCATACGGAAAAGACCACCAAGATTGATACCCCTTCCTGCTCTTCATCTTTGGTACTGATGGACTCTGGCTTGACTAATGAAGACAAGGGGTTGGAGAACCCAAAAGAAAATAAGAAGAATATACACCCCCTCGGGGCCGAAATCTGCTGCCTAACAGAAGAATGCAGAGCTTGGTAAGAAAGATTCCAAATCCAACTGGAAAAGTGTCCTTCTTGGGTCTACTAAAATGACTTTGGAAGTGGCTTTGGATAACTTTACCCAAACTAATGAAGGAATAAGGATCAAGCTCTCGGATAGTCTCATGGATAAAATTGCTTCATCTCTTCACCTAGCGATAGTTGGATGCTTCTTCTCCTTCAGGCCATCTATTGACATGATTAGGAGATGGGCTAAATCAAGATGGAAACTAAAGGGTAGTGTCGACATCTCGACAATGCCAAGAGGTCTCTTCCTTTTCAAGTTCACTATGAAGGAAGACCTGATCTTTGTCCTCTCAGGCTCTTGGGCCTATGGGAAATATTTTCTAACTCTGGCTAAATGGAAGCTTGATTTTGACCCTTTAGCCGAACTCAATCGCATGGCTCATGTTTGGGTTAGACTCCCTGACCTCCTGCAAGAATTCTGGGATGAATAGATCTTCCGCTGGATTGGAAACTCATTTGGCAACTATGTTATAGTAGATTCAGCCACTCTTGCTAAATCTAGGTTGGTTTTGTTAGAGTATTTGGGTATTTACTTGATTAATTAAACAATATTTGTTTAATTATTTAAGTTCCCTTTATCTCTTTTACACTTAAGCTAACTTTAGGTACATAATAATTAATTCTTTTATTAATTATTATGTGCAAACCTAGGTTTTCCCTTTTAGGGTTTCTTGACCTATTAAAGGTTGAGTTCTTTCTTTTCATTGTAAGAAGGATTATTATTGGCAATACATTTTTGGAGATTATTGAGCTCTCATCTTTTGGAGCATATTTTTTCTGCGTATTTGTTCCTTTTGTGATTTGCTTCATTGCTTCTCCTTGTAATAGGTTTTTCAGCTTGCAGAGATCATTTGGGCTCCTATGGTGTTGTATTTTCTCAACTCCAACATGGTATCAGAGCTTCAGATCTGCAGCTACTTGTTCTTGTTTTGAGAATTTTTGCATTGGAAGCAGATCTAAGATTTCAGAAAGTTTTTATGCACCTAGGGTTTGGCCTTTTTTCTGAGCACTTTGGGCCTAAACGAACCTCACCATCGTGCTCAGAAGGCCCAAAAACCCCTATGGTCATATAAAATTTGACCTATTTTGGTTCCTGAGCCTCTGGGAGTATTTTTTCTCTAGATCTAGGTCGTACGACCCTGGCCCGCAGTTCGAGAATTTTTTTTTTTTAAATTTTTTTTGCCTTTTTACGGCATGTAGGCCAGAATTTTGATTTTTTTTTAAAAAAAAAATCAATCAACACAAAAATCAAAAAGCAAGGGTTTTAAAAAAAAAACCTTTCTTTTGGACAAATTTTTATGGGGGGGTTCCCCATGGTATGCAGGGTACCATGGGGCCGCTGTCGCAGACCTACAGGCCTTGGGCCCCGCACCTCCTTACTCCGGCCCCTGCTAGCCTCAGACTCCACGGCTCCCTATCTTTCCGGCCCCCGCGGCTCCCTATCGGCCCCCGGCCCTCGCCGGCCGCCGGCCCTCACGCTATCATCGGCCCCCTGCCGACCCCCGGCCTCCGATCCCCTGCACCGTTTCTTCCCGTTGCCCAGCCGCCGCTTCCTAGCAGCCCCCCTCCCCAGTTGCTACTGCTCTCTGGTTGCCGCTTCCTGGCAATCCCGCCTTCCCGACCACCACTTCTCCCCGGCCCGCCGCATACGCTCAGCCACCGCTCCGCTCTCCGGCCACCTCTTGCTGCCGTCGGAAACCACCACCCAGCCCGCTGCCACCCCAGTTCCACCACCCAACCACCGGGAAACCACCTGGCCATCGGAACTCCACCAAGCCGCCACCAAAGCACCACCCACTGGCCACTAGAGCACCGCCCAGCCACCAGACTACCTTTTTTGCCTCTTTCAGGGGGGGTTTGGTATTTTGGCCCTATCTTGGGCATACGGAGTCATTTTTTTGAAAATGAATAGGCATCAAAAAGCTGGATCCTAGCCGGACCTCATCATGTTGGTAATTTTTTCTAGTTTTGCTATTTGACTATGTTTTTTTTCTAGTCAAAGTGCAGTCTCTTTTTTGCACTCCGGGAGCCATAGAATGAGCATCCGACCTCCGTTTTTTGAAAAGTTTATATTTTTGGAAAGAATGTGCTCTATACTTTCTAGTCAAATGAGTTTTATTTCCAGATTCTGCTCTAAGAATATTTTATTTAGTTTTTTGCTTTTCAGCACTGTGGTGGATATCTTGGTTGTTTCAAGTTCTGGGATCTCTTCTCTGAGTAGGATGTCTCTATTTTGGTTCTCGTTTCTATTTCCAGTCTTGTTATCATTGTAGCATTATATATATGCAAACACATTGAGATAAAGTACCATCATGCATTGTTTACCTGGGATCATGCACATCTTGTGCCTTGTTGTACATGCACTACTTATAAAGTGCCATGAGGGGGTTGATGTTTGCCTGTTGTTTGCCATCTTCCTTTGTCCAGTGAGTGTTCCTTCCATGACATTCACCTCATGATGTGTGTCAAGTGAGTGTCCCTTCCATGACACCATGTACTTTTCTCCACACCTTTTGATGTTCCTAGTTCTTTGTCATGCAGTTCTTCTTGGATGTTCTTTTCAGTGTTCATGTCCCTCTCCCTCTTCAACATTATGGGGAGGTTTGTCTTGTTGGTTCTAATGCTTCTGTGGTTCGATTGATCAGCTCTTCAGGCTTTGGTTTCTCATGCCATTTGTATCTTCAAGTTCAATGTTTGCCTTGTTTGCCATCTGATTTGAGTAGTGTCATTTGAGGGCACTCATGTAGATTACAGTCTTCTCTACCTGGTCATGTTCTATTTCAGTGGAGGTTCTTTAGATCAGCAGTTTCTTAGAGACATTGTTTGCATCTATTTCATGCTTCAGTGGTGTTCTTTTTATCTCTTTTTGGAGAGGAGTTTTTTCCCACTGGGTTTTCTCTTTTTCTCCGTTTCATAGAGATTTCATTGTATTTGGGTACTTGATCAGGCCTTGTTGTCGGGACCCATCTTTCATGCTTTCAGTAGCTATTCTAGGTTTTAGTTTCTCTCTTAGTCTAGCTTAAGGGGAGGTGTTAGAGTATTCAGGTATTTACTTGATTAATTAAACAATATTTGTTTAATTATTTAAGTTTCCTTTATCTCTTTTACACTTAAGCTAACTTTAGGTGCATAATAATTAATTCTTTTATTAATTATTATGTGCAAACCTAGGTTTTCCCTTTTAGGGTTTCTTGACCTATTAAAGGTTGAGTTCTTTCTTTTCATTGTAAGAAGAATTATTATTGACAATACATTTTTGGAGATTATTGAGCTCTCCTCTTTTGGAGCATATTTTTTTCTGTGTATTTGTTCCTTCTGTGATTTGCTTCATTGCTTCTCCTTGTAACAGGTTTTTCAGCTTGCAGAGATCATTTGGGCTCCTGTGGTGTTGTATTTTCTTAACTCCAACAGGTTTATGCCCATTTTTGTGTCAATATTGCGATTAACAAAGCTCTCCCCAATTTTGTTTCTCTTAACTCGAAGTGGGAAAAATGGTCTTAGGCCATTGTCTATGAAAATGCTACTCTTTTTTGTCACAAATGTGGTAAACAAGGGCACACGTATGCTGAATGTAAGACCCAGGAGTCTGCAGAACCCAAGCTGAAAGAAAAGGCTATTGTAGATGAACCCATTAGCCCCAACACTCCCTCTTCCTCAGTCCCCTTGGGACTTCCTAATGTGAATGAAATCCCTGATGATTACCCCCACACTGACAAGATCCTTGACATTTAAAAAACCCTAGTCGATCCAATGAAGAAAGCTAGCCCAGTTGTGCCCCTTGAAGAGGGGGAAATCCCCCCAGTGACAAGGATCTGCCTATCCCCTGGTCGCTCTCCCTCCCCCTCCTTGACTTTAGGAGATGACTACCTCACCCCCAAGCCTTTGGATATTTCTATCCTCACAACCTCTCAACCCTCTAACCCCTGTGGTGCTATGACCCCCTCGGGTGAGAAAAAGTTGCTAATCACAGCCCCTCCTTATTCCTCTAGCAAGGTGGAGTCATCTGTTGAAGTAGTGAAATCCCCCATACCGAGTTCTCCTATGAAGTTATCACCACCCGGATCTCCTCCAGTGGATAATGAGGAATGGTTGACCCAGAAGAAGAAACCCAGGGCTGAGAAGGCAAATGTGGGTAATGAAAGTAAAGTTGGAAGACCAATGAAGAGGATGCTCAGACATAAAGTTATGGCAAGGGATATTGCAAGGGGCAAACAATTGACCCTTGGTGGAATCAACAAAAATAAGAAATGAAGTTCCTCTCCTGGAGCATAAGGGGTCTTAAGAGTCCTAAAAAGCAATTTGCTATAAAAGAATATATCTTGGAAATGAAACTTGATATTTGTCTTCTTGAAGAGGTTAAAATGTCCTACCAAACTTTTGCAACCATTGTTGGTAAACTTTAGCTAGGGGCTACCTTTTTGTATGTGGATGCCTTAGGGGCATCTTGGGGAATTGCTACCCTCTGGGACCCCCTCAAAGTCCAAGGAAAGATTTATGTTAGCACTCAAAAACTTCCTAGTGGTTACTCTCCAATATGGTGAGCACTATTGGCACTCGTTCAATATATATGCCCCCAATTCCAAAGTGAGAAGGGGTCTAGTGTGGGGGAAATCTCTAAACTCATGCTTGTGGACCAAAAGTCTCATTACATATTGGCAGGAGACTTTAATACACCCCTCTACCCCTTTGAGAAATGTGGAGGCCTAGTGGATTTTTCTAGTAGCATGGGAGATCTCACTAACCTTATTAATGTTACTAGCCTCTTTGATCTTGATCTTCAAAGTGTCTCCTACACTTGGTCAAAGAATAGGAAAGTCAATCATCTAATTCAAGTCAGACTAGACATATTTCTTGCCTCTACCAACTGGGATATTGGTCACAACTCCTACCTAAAGACTCTCCTAAGAACCACTTCTGATCATAGCCCCCTCCTGCTCCATTGGAAGGATAGACGTAGCCTGGGTCCCCCCCCTTTTTTGCTCTGATATTATGTGCACCTCCCACACATATTTTAGAGACTTGGTCAAGGGCTAGTGGGCTACCACGATCCAAGGGACTTTAATGTTTAGAATTGTAGAGAAACTAAAGCTCATATGCAGGGAAGTTAAAGGTTGGAATAAGGGAACCTTTGGTGACATCTTCAAAAAGAAAATGGAGTTGTGCTCTAGACTGGAACAATTCCAGAGAAATATGGCTGCAGGTGACCCACCTCACTCTCTGTTGGTTGAGGAAGAAGAATGTCGTAAGAATTGGAAGGAAATCCTTTCTAAGGGGGAAATCTATTGGAAACAAAGATCCAGATTTCAGTGGCTGAAATAGGGAGATAAAAAAATGGCTTTCTTCTATCGCTCAGCGAGCATCCATAAAAGGAGAAACTTTATCAAATGTCTAAAGGATGACCCAAATCAGGAGATCACTGGAGAATCCCTAATTGGCCAAACTACCACTGACTTCTTCATCCGTATGTACCCTAAATTTGGAAGAAACAATGTGTCTCTCTAGGACAAGCTTTTGAGTAAGCTCCCTAATGCCATTGGGGAGGAGGATAACTGTCAGCTCCTTGCTCCTATCTCCTCGGAGGAGGTCCGCATGGTGGTCTTTGCGATGGGTGCTTTCAAGACCCCGGGCCTAGATGGCTTCCCCCTGACGTTCTTCCAGGATTATTGGGACATCGTTAGTTATGATGTTACTAAAACGGTGAAGGACTTCTTCAAGACTGGAAAATTACTAAAAAAGTTGAATAACACCTATATTGTTCTTGTCCTCGAGTCTTCAAACCCTAGTTGCATGAAGAAATATCGGCCCATAAGCCTCTGCAATTCTATCTACAAAAAAATTTCTAAGGTCTTAGTGAATAGATTTAAGCCCCTTATGGAAAAGTTTATTAGTCCCTCCTAGAAAGGTTTTGTCCCTGGTCATCAAATTTTGGATGTAGCCATTACCACCCATGAAATAATCCACTATATGAATAGGAGCAGAATCCCAGTTATGGCTTTCAAGCTTGACATTTCAAAATCTTATGATAAAGTCAACTGGTGCTTCTTATTTAAAACTTTCTCAAAACTGGGCTTCAATCAAAGGGTTGTTGACATGATTCAGGAATGTATTTCTACGGTCCAGTTCTCGGTCTTGATCAACGGGACCCCTAGGGGCTGCTTTAAATATGAAAAAGGTATTCAACAAGGAGACCCTCTGTCCCCTTATCTTTTCATCATGGTTGCTGAAGTCTTGAGTAGGAATGTGATTGATATGATGATCAATGGCAGACTGCAAGGATTCAAAGAAGCTTCTACTATTCCCCCCTCAGTGATCCAACAATTTGTTGATGATACCTTTCTGTTTGGCATATCCTCGGTAATTGAGGCCAAACTATGGAAGAATTTACTCGCAGATTATGCCAATGCATTAGGGCAATGTATCAATTATGATAAGAGTAATCTCTTCTTCCTTAACACCTATGTCAACCTTTAGCTTAAAATCCTCTCTATACTGGGGTGTAAGTTTGTTGCTCTTCTAGGGACTTACTTGGGTCTCCCCCTCACTATTAAACAGGTTACCCCTGCATTTTGGAATACGATCCTTGAGCGAATACAAAAGAAACTTGCTAGTTGCAAAGGGAAATTCCTTAGTAGTGCGGGAAAGCTCCAACTCCTTGATGCTTCCCTCCAGGACATCCTGGTTTACTTCCTTTCCTTGTTCAATATATTTGGTACTATGGGGGAAAAGCTTGAGAGGATCCAAAGAACCTTTCTGTGGATGTGCATGGAGGAAAAGAAATGCCTCTCTCTACTAAATTGGGACACTGTTTTCTTACCCAAATCCATGGGAGGACTTGGTATCAGAAAGATAAATGCCTTGAACAAGGCTTTACTTGCAAAAGTGGGATGGACTCTAGCTAAAGGTGAGGTGGACTAGTGTAACATTATCAGGGCCAATTATTTGGAAAGGGAGCAATTCTATTGTAACTTGAATGTTTGTGACCTTCCTCATGGGTCTAAACTATGGAACAACATCTTGATACTCAAACCAGTTATCAGAGAAGGACGAAAATGGCAGGAAGATTAGGTTCTGGGAAGACTCTTGGGTGGATGAAAAACCTTTGGCAGATTCTCAATTCTGCCAAATTATGTATCCCCTAAAGGAGCACTTAGGGGAGTACATTGCTGATTATATGGAGCCAGGAAGAGGAAAATGGAAGAACATAGCCTAGATCTTCTCTAATCGACCTCACCTGTTACCCACTTCTCTAGAGTTGCGAGATCTTATGCTAGAATGTAGAATTCCCCTAGCTCCCTATGAAGACAGATTCATTTGGAAGGGGACCCAGTTGGGGGATTTCTCGGTCAAGTCCACTTACCGATAGCTCCTAAGACCCATTGGCGATGTTGAGTGTTGGGGGAAGATATGGAACTCACAGCTGATCCCTAAAGTCAACTTGTTCTGGTGGTCCCTAATGCATGAAAAAATCCTAACTTGGGATAATCTAAAAAGGAGGGGTTTCCAACTTTCCAATAGATGCATTTTATTTCATTTCTTACTCTATCTCATTTCTTACTCTGTCTCATTTTGTCCTCTATCTCATTTCTTACTAACATTTCTTCCCTCAGTTCGGATAGTTAGTTCGGTCTAGTGCTCCGATATCCAAACACATATGCTGCATCTTGCATTCATTGGTTAATACATTTGCATTACATCGAGCATCACATCAAGCATTTTATTCATTTCATATATAAATGCATCAAAAATAAATAAAAATGTATCCATACATGTTCATAAACAAGTGTATAAGTCATCCATACATGAAAAACAACTATAAGTCATAACATATAGCATCCAATCATATCGATGCATATCATATCACATATCACAATCATGTCGGAGTACAAAATTGGACTGTCTGTCCTAAGTATGGCCCGCAGGCTGACTACATAATATCAAACTACATATGTCATCTGTCTATCCTAAGGAGTATGTGCCTCTGTCACTGGGTGCTCCCTCTGTCCTCCTCATCCCTGCCTTGTCTCGCGGATGATGTCCCTCCTAGTCCTGGCTGTGGTGGTCTCATAGGTCCACTTACCCCCATGCTGCTCAATGACCTCCAAGAGTGTGACATGCTCTTTGTCCTCGATCGTGCCCGATATGAAGGTGCTCTCCACTCTGGTGGAACTGCACTCTCATATAGTGTCCTCCAATACAGTCTCTCCTCTCCGGTCTCTATCAGCATCTGTGCCATCTCCCGTGCGCTGGCATCCCTAATCGACCCAATGAACTCAGTGACTCTTTGTCCCTCTCACTGTGCCTGAGCTATTGCTGTATCTCATTCTATCCTCAAGATGGCATTCTGTCTCTCCAATGTCGCAATATAATCCTGCTGACTCGCTATGGTAGCCCTGCACATCTCCATCTCCTCTATCCTAGCTGTCTCCGACTCTATGGGAATATCCTGCAATGTCTCCTGATCAACTGAGTCTGGCTCATCATCGTCCTCCCCACCATCATCTCCCTCATCCCCATCTCCCTCATCCTCATCATCACCCTCATCATCCTCCTCGTCCTCATCATCTCCCTCCTCTCCTGTGAGTGGGAAGTCCTCCTGTCTCCTAGGTACTGGAATGTCTAGATCTGTCAATGGCACTGGCCATCGCTGTGTGAACCATATCTCATACTCCTTTATCACCATCCGCTCTAGCACTCTTCCCCATCCAATAGGGAATCCATGTCCTCGTCTGTCACTTGCTAGAAGACATGCTATCACAACTGCTATCACTACACATCGCTGATCAAACTCTCCTGCCATAGTCTCCCAGCGGATCTCCCTCTCGATGATGTCTAGATCATCTGTGTCGCACTCAAATAGCCTGCATAATGCATCTCTCCCGGTCACTGGGTCGTACTCTATCATATCTCCATGTATCGGAATGCGGAGGATGTGCCATACGTCCTCTAGAGTCACCGTCGCCTCTCTAGTCGCCAAATGGAATGAGGAGGTCTCCGAATGCCATCGCTCTGCCAATGCGGTAAGCAATCCTATGTTTGCCCTAATCTCAGGCATATATGTGATGTAGTATATCCCTAGTCCTGCTAATATATCTCTGTCTGTGCTCCTGAGTCTATCTCGAAGCATGAAGCAGTCAGGTCGGTTCTCCCGCATGATCAACGGATACTGTCGACTCTGCATCACAATTGGGGCACGTTTTTTCAGTTTTAGGGTTTGGTCCTACGGGTTGCGTTTCCTCATTTCATGTCCAATCAGGGTGTTTTTCATCTACATTGACCTATCCTACCCTTCTCCCCCCTTTTCAGGTCATTTGCATGTAGTTTTGAATCAAAAGTGAGTCATTTATGCACTCTTGCGCCTGTGTGAGGTAAATTGCACTTGTGTCTTTCTACACAAGCACAGAAGACATGACACAAGCGCAGAATTAGACTACACAGGTGCAGAAGTCCTCTTTTGCATCCCCTGTGGGCCCCGCAATGTCCCGTAAGCCATCAAAATTCATGAAATTAAAAACATGGGTTTTTGAGATACATACCGTTGCTCCTGCGTCCTCTGGTCGTCTGAATGTGTGTACATGTTCCCCAAGGTGATCTGCCATTGGAATGTTCACCATCTGTCTACAAGTGTCCTTTTCTAGAGCAACAAATCCTACTCTTTGGCTAGTGCAAATGAGCAATTTTCACTCTCTTGGTGTCATTTATAGCTCTTTGTCATTGCATAGATGGATGTGCATCCTCTCCATCTTATGTTGGTCGCAGTCTTGTGCACCTTCAATTGCTTGTCTTTCATGCATCTGATCTCCGATTGTCAGTCCGTTCAATCCTATCATTTTTATCGATCAATTGGCCTCTTTTCCGCATGTTTCCGGCCAATTCCTCGAGGGGGCATGCATATGTCATTATCATTGTCTGGAGCATTTTCGTTATTGTTCTTTGAAACAATTCTTAGAATCACATTGTCTCAAAGAGGGGCAAAATGTAGACACCCAAAAATGGTCAACGCTTGCGAAGTCATACTTTAACATTTGCGCATTGCCTCATTTTAGGTTTTTGCATCGCATTAACATTTCTCCTATGTCACATGCTTGATCTTTATCATTTGCGAGCATCGAGTCATTCTTCTGTATTCTTCATTCATCTCGCCTTCGAATTTGGTCTTGTTGACAACAATCTTCAATCATGATTTTGGTCGATCTTTGTCCTTGTCAATCTTGTCATATTGCGATCGATTCGTCATCGATCCTTGTCCTTTTCAATCATGGCAATTTGGTCAATTTGTCATTGATTTTTGTCAACCAACCTCAATCAAATCATTTATCAACACTGGTCATTTATCAATTCAAAATCATGATCGAATCGATATCAACTATCCTTTGTCACGACCTAATTGTCATCCTTGCATTTCTAATTCATCTTCCAAGGTTTTATGATTTGTTTATTTAACCTTGTTTGGCATTTTCCCTCTAGGTTAAATAATTTATTTATTTATCCTAAGTCTTCTTGTCACAATTAAATGTTTATTTAATTGGCTAATTAATTTCCTCCTATTTTTGTAAATTAATTAATGAATGAGAAATTATTAATTAATTTACCTATTTTTCATCAATTTCCTAATTTCCAAGTCATCATTTTTAACTCAATTTTCTAATTTCTCCTAAATGTCTATTTCTATTTCAAAATCTTCTCATAAATCCTTGACATAGAAATTTGTCATAAATTGTCATAAACCCTTGCATAGCAATTTGTCATAGACATGTCATAATTTTGCTATTCTTGATTTGAATTTCCATTCGAATCACTATCATGCTAATTTGTTCATTTCTCCAATTCCTCTATAAATTGGATGATCTTCATCAATCAAGGCTAATCCCTTGATTCTTAATTGGTAATCATACTATCGAATTTCTAGTCAATCACATTTCGAGTACTCTTGATCAATAATCTTGTCTATTTGCTTTCATCTCATGTGTATTCACTTGTACCAGAGATCCACAACCAAATCATTTGAAGAGGAAAGAAGAACAATGGAGCCGCATGAAGGAGCATTCGAATCACATCTTTGGTTTGCATAATCTTTGCTTTTGAATGTTTTTATTTTATGTCTCTATTGAGTGTTGTTTAGGATTAGATCATTGCAATGAGTGCTTTTGTGATTGAGCTATCATTATTAATATTTTGATTCGCTTGTGATGATTTCCTATTTCCTAACGTACATTAAATTAATGTACGTTAGGAAATAGGAAATCATCACAAGCATATAAAAACTAATCTAGCCCAATCACAAAAGCAAATTGCAATGATCTATCCTAAACACACTCAATAGAGACATAAAGATAAAACATGTAAAAAGATTATGCAAACCAAATGTTCCCTTCATGTGGCTCCATTGTTCTTCTTTCTTCTCCAAATAGTTTTATTGTAGATCTCACCTTCAAGTGCATAAACCTAATTGTGAAAGCAAGATTGACATTGACACAAGAATACTCGAAGCGTGATTTGACAAAGTGATTAGAAATTCGATAATCTGATTAGGGATTAGCGGCTAGGGCTTTGATTGAAGAAAATCATCCAATTTATAGAGAAATTGGAGAAATGACATCAAATTAGCATGAAAGATTCGAATGGAAATTGCAAATCAATATGACAAATTATGACAAATTATGACAAATTATGCACTTGCTATGCAAAATTTGTTGATTGATAATTTATGACAAATTATGACACATTCTATGTCAAATTTGATTGATTGTCAATTATGACAAATTTATGACAAATTGACATGTCATTTCCATGAAATTAGGAGAGAAATAGGAGGAAATTGAAATTAGGAATTAGAAAATTAGGAAATTAGAGAATTAAGAATTTAGGAATTAAGAAATTGATGGAAATTAGAAATTAGTGAATCAATCAATAATTTTTCATTTATTAATTAATTCATTCACAAAGAGGAATAATTAGCCAATTAAATGAATATTTAATTGTAATGAGAAGACTTAAGATAAATAAATAATTTATTAATCCTAAAGGAGGAAAATGATAAGCAAGGTTAAATGACTAAATCATGAAACCCTAGAAGGCAAATTAGGTCTTGAAAGATAATTGACTCGATTTGATTTGATTTTGGATTGATAAATGACCAATGTGATAAATGATTTGATTGATAAAATGCGCCAATTGACGAGGAACAATGGCAAATTGATCCAAATTGACATAATTGAGACAGATAATCATCGATAACGAAATGATCGCAAAATGACAAAATTGACAAGAGGACGAGGATCGATGACAAAATAGATTGCAAGATGACAAGATTGGAAATGACCACGATCGATGACAAATCGATCGCAAAAATGACAAGATCGAATAATGACAACGATCGATGACAAATCGATCGTAAAACGACAAGATTGATAAACCGATCGCCAGATGATAAGATTGAAAAGAGGACAAAACCCTAATTAGGATTGACGATGTCCAAAATGATAAGATTGATGATAAGATTTAAAAGAGAACAACGATTAATGACAAATCAATCGCAAGATTGACAGGAGGATAAAACCCTAATTAGGATTGACGATGTCCACAATGATAACAAATTAGCATGCACATTGATGCAACAAGATAAAATCGATCAAAATCATGACTGGATAGCGTTATCGACAAGACCAAATTTGAGAACGAGATGATTGAAGAATGTAGAAAACTGACTCGATGCTCGCAAATGATAAAGACCAAGTGCATGACATAGGAGAAATGTTAATGCGACGCAAAAACCTAAAATGAGGCAATGCGCAAATGTTAAAGCATGACTTCGCAAGCGTTGACCATTTTTAGGTGTCTATAGTTCTGGTGGTCCCTAATACATGAAAAAATCCTAACTTGGGATAATCTAAAAAGGAGGGGTTTCCAACTTTCCAATAGATGCATTTTATGTAAAGCTAAAGAGGAAACTATTGACCACCTTTTCATCCATTGCCCCTTCACTGGACACTTGTGGACTATTACCCTTGAAAAATTTGGTTTGCAATGGGTTTTTTAGGATAGCATTAACCAGTTTATCACTAGATGGACTCCTCCCTCCCACCACCCCCTGATTCTCCAATTATGGAGACCGATCCCTCCTCATATCTATTGGGGGGTCTGGAAAGAAAGAAATAACATAATCTTCAGAGATGTTGAATCCCCCCCAGATAAAGTCTTCTACAATTGCTTCAAAATGATTTTGGATAATATATTAGTGACTAAGTGGAAACCCACCCCCCCCCCCAATCCTCCAAATTCAATGGAAAAAAAAAATGCGGAACTATGGATGCTCCCCTGAAGTTTGAAGTTTTCAACAACAGTGCAAAGATCAATAGGAAAAAGACCAAATGGTTATCCCCAAACCCCCATTGGTTCAAATTGAACTTTGATGGGTCTGCGTAAAATGCCTGCCAAGCAAGAGGTGGATGTTGGATTGATGATGATTGTAATATATTCATCACTTGTTGTCATTGATGAAACACTCTCTCACACACATATGATTATATTGACTACCAGTGTAACTTCAATTGTTTACACTGTCAATCGATATGTTAGAGGTTTATCTCTAATCGATACTTTGTGTCAACTGGTATGTGCATAAGAGACAACCTATGGTTATACTAAGTCGGCATCAAGATGAAGATCAAGATGGAGATCAAGCAGAGACTCAAGGACAATGGTTCATATGTTTTATTCAATCCAGTATTAATTGTTCCAACCAGTATCTATTAATTTTTGTGATGAGTTACTAGCACCGACTACTTTGCAGTAATTTTTGTGATGAGTTACCACACCGACTACTTGGCGGTAATTTTTGTGATGAGTTATGATCACTTGTCTAGATACACTGCACCTAGGAAATTGTGTTTTGATTTCCTTGGACCGACATAAGATTTGAGTGTCTATTTAAAGACATCTTAGTGAATCATTTGAGACAGATGTTATGTAACTGATGGTATGCATGAAGAGCGAAAGTTTTTGTTGAAGAGTGATAAGTGTTAAGATAAAGAGTTTTTTTAAGAGTAGTGTTGAATGTACTTAGAAGGATCTGATCAAGCAAGTATTGTGCTACTCAGAACAGATCAAACCATTCTTGTTGTTTTCTAACCATTACAACAGAATCAAATCCCTTAACCGGGTAAGCTCTAACAAGCTTCAATGTACAAATCGTCTAACAAGGTGATCCATTAGTTTGGATTCTTAAATCCTCCAGCAAGGTTACTCCTAATAGGGTACTACTCTTAACAGGGTATAAGCTTCTAATCAAGCTTTGAGATCTCTAACAAGATTCGCTCTTAGTAGAGCACTTTCTAGACCTTAACCGGTTAGTTATCTATTATTGCAGATAGTTAACATGTGAGTTCCATCTCACCATGGTTTTTAACTATTTGGGTTTTCCACGTATAAACACTTGTGTTATGGTGGATGTTGTTATATCTTTTTGGATTGCATGCATTATGTTTAAAAGCTTTGTTAAGTTTATCTACTGGTTATTTTTTGAAGTAGTGGATTATTTGGTGTCACTGATTCACCCCCCCTCTCAGTTCTTTTCAAGTCCATCAATTGGTATCAAAGCCTAATCTCTTAGAAGGAAGCCTTGAAACCACCATGGGGGACGGGAGCTACTTCGAGATGGCTAGAGAGCTAGAAGCTAGCACAAATGAACTTGAAACCCTTAGGGTCAAACTGAAAGCTTCTCAAGTCAAAAGGAGAGAGCTAACTGAACAACTATTAGAGATATTTGATAATAGTTCTTCAGATGAAGCCAATATTGCTGCTTTAGTAGAGGAAGTTGAAAAGTTGAATGGTGAGAAATTGAATATAAGGAGAGAGATATAAGGTATCACTATCTGCATGAGTCAGGAACTGGAAGCCAGAAGAGCTATTGAAGATCCTATCAAGGAAAGAGATCAAGAGATTACAAAGATCAAATGGGAAAAAGGCACTATGCATGAGAATTTGATTGCTGAAAGAGAAGAAAAGGAGAACCTACAGCTAGATCTTGAGTGTGCATCATCTCTGAAAGAGAACCTGTCTAAACATAATGAAGATCTCATCAAACAACTTACTGAAGCCAATGAGAAATTGGAGAAGTTCATCAAAAGCTCTACCATGCTGGAAGAACAAATTCAATCACTAAGAATGAAGGGTGATATCTTTGGACTTGGTTTTCACACAACTGAAAAAGGTGAATCCTCCAGTACAAAGAGAAACAATCCTAAGAAAAAATCTGCTCCTAAGATCAATAAGCCTACTGGTAAGAAGGTCTTTAAACCTGTCTGCTTTGTTTGCCATAAACCTGGTCACACTGCAAATGTTTGTAGAGACAAACCTAACAGAAATGTAAGTTACAATACTAATGTTAGGTATGTGTCCAAGAAATTTGAAGGTCATTGCTTCACTTGTGGAATGTATGGACATAGATCTGTTGAATGCAGATATGGAGAAAACACATGCATCCAAGACCAAATGGTGACCAAATGAGGAACTTTGATAACCAGGTAAACCTGAACTGACAAAGATCCTATGACAACTAGTTTTGTCCATTTGAGATGGAAAAGGTAACAAATTTTATTTGCACCTTCTGTAATAACTTTGGTCATGTGGCTATGAACTGTAGAAGAAGAACAGGAAGAGGAAATGCTAGACCTTGGAGATCATCTACTATGGCCTGTTGTCACTGTAACAAACTGAGGCACTTAGCAAAATTTCAAAGATCCAGAAATAGCAAACCAGTCAACTCTTCCAAGGATCAGAAAGGAAAGCAGAAAGCTGATATTGAAGAAACCAGAGAGGATATGAATTAGATTTGGAAGAAGAAAAGTGATGACTCACCTGGAGAAGAAACTATTCCTTCACCCAGTGAAGAGAACCCTGCACTGGTTACTTAAGCCCTTTTAATATGGCTAAGGGGATCTTAACGGTAAAACATCTCTGGACCCCTTGTGAAAAATGAGTGGTAAAGAATTTTGAAACAAGAAATTTTGGTAAATTTTTGTTAACATGTTATCAACCGGTTTTCCACTTGAGTGGTGAAATTAGGGTTTGTAACCCTAACGGGCGAGCATTTATTATAGTAGGTAAAAAGGATAAAAGTGAGTTTTACTTTGTCATTTTTACCCTAACTCATTCGAGAAAGAAATTTGAAGCGATTGCAGAGCTGAGTAAGATTGTCTTGTTGTTAATTGTTGAATTGTTTCATGATTTGAGAAATTAGGTTGAATTGAAGGTTGCAGAAGGTCGAACTAGTGTGTACTTGGGCATTTCAACTGGTAAATGGAGCAACATGCACAAAACAAGGTATTTCTTTGAATATACCACTTCGAATATTGTTTATCTAAAATGTAATCTACTTCAAAGTCTGTAGAGAGGTTGATGATCACTTCTGAGCCTATGGAAGCTGCAAAGGCAGAACAGATTGTGTCATATAATGCATTGTCACAAGTTCCAAGCAGAGTTTTGGTCATAGGTGATTTTTCCAGTTATATAGACTACAAGTTAGAAGACTTAGGGTTGCTATACATCTACACGTAGTTGAAATCACTTTGTGGTGAGAACGGTAAAATTAAGACACAATATGCTAGGGTTTTTGAAAAGGGTTTTCATAATGCCTCCTATTTTCTTGAAGATTTCGAAGAAGCACATATTAGAATAATTTTGAGTAGAGTTCATGGAGAAAATATGTACTTAGAAAGAACTCACACAATTACAAAGGAAGCCATTCAGACTGTGACTGGCTACTTCTCAATTGGTGAAGTAACTTAGTTAAGGAAAATTTCTAAGGACACCGTATTCAACTTAACCAGTTCTACTTCTGATAAGCGTGCCTTTTCTATCAACAATATTATAGATAAACTAGCAACAATGGTGATAGGCTACCGAGTATTTTACTCCAGTAGACTTAATAGTGTTCCATCTGCAACAATTCATACTGCTCATAGAATGATTGTTGATAATGCAGATTATGATCTCTGTGAAGGCATCAGAAGGCAATTATTTCAAAATTTGCAATCAGTTAAAAAGGATAACAGTCAAAAATTCAAGTATGGTCAGCTATTGGTCGGATTATTCTTTTATTTTCAAAACTTTCTACTAGGAATTGGAGACATTGAGTAGTCAAAGGACTCATCGGTCTCTGCATAAATTAAGAACATCATCAAGGCTATAAAGAATACTTTCCATGTTTCCCTGAATAGGTATTTCAATGAGTTTCAAAAGAAGATGATTATGAGAATGAGGCTACCAGAAGATGTGGTAAAACACTTTGAGAAGGACACAATCTTCACCGTTACCACTAACTTTTGCTTAATGAAAGCAATTGAGCCTAGAGAAGAAGAAATGGAAGACATGAGCTATGAGGTTAACCATGATCTACTGGTTGGTTATGCTAATACCCTATTATCATCGCCAATAGACAAGAAGTAGGCAAAATTGGACATTGTGGCAATCCAAGAGGCACTTGAACAAACCAGTACTACACCTGTTAAAAGTACAAAAGGAAAGAATAAAAAGTCTGATGGAGCATCTCCAACAAAGAGTACTAGGGTTACCAAGAGTGTCCTAATAAAAAAGGAACCAGAACCTGAAGTATCTATTAAGAAAGAGACAAAGAAGAGAGGCAGAAAATTAATTTTGCAACTAGAATCTGAGGGAACGAATTCTGATGAAGAACCAAAGAAAGCAAAAACAACCAACATAATATCCAAGAAGGTTAAGGAAGTGCCAAAGGCAACTGTGCCTATTGATATAACATCCTTCAAACCTGAAACCCATTTTGAAAGGACAATGAAGACACTAAGAAGGAATAGGTTTGACCAATGTAAAGGAGCATTTTTTATTCCTTCATTGAAGATGAGAAAGAGCAAGTGATTCAACAGGTAATCACTCATCTGTGTCATTACAGTAGATATCCACATGAATTAGAAAAGGATATCTCAAATTCTTTGAATACTATTCTTTTGAATAAATGGGAGGAAGCTATTAAATTAGAAAAAGAAATCATTGATGAGGTATTTGTACAATATTTTCCTGAGGATGATATTAGTGCCTTAGTTGCTCGGTACAAATCTCAGTTTACATTCAAAGCAAGAAGACTCAAGTTACTCAGTGGAAAGAGAGCAATCATTGAGACCAAGACTCATCATATAGCTTGTGACATCAAATAGATGGAAGAGCTCATCCAATCCTCTATGAATAAGGATAATGCTACTGATGATGTTACTCTATCGGAAATGGATGAAGAGGAGATTATTCAACCTGATGAGGTCTATCCACTCAAGAAGAAGGATGATTCCATTATTCTTGTTGATGATAATGTTCAAAACATAGTGGACCTATCTGAAGACAACACTGCACCAGATATGGAGCCACCAGTAATCACTAATGTATGGGTTACACTAGTTGAGCAATCGGCTACTCAACTAAAAGTGGAAAATCCACTTGCAATAGAACAACTAGAGAAACCCCAATCTCCACCGATCATTCAAGAAATTCAAAAGGAGACTACTGAAAAATGTTGCCACACAGTCACCTAAAAAGACAACAGAGCAGAATACAGAGAAAGTTATCATTAAGGTTGTATCCCCTGAACCGACAAAGCAGAAACAACTTGAACATGATGATGATGATGATTCTTTAAGTATTTCAAGACCTATTGATATGAACACTTTGAGGACATCATAAATGATGAAGATTGCTAATGTTATGCAATCTAGAGTGCATAAGAAGAGACTAAAAGAGAAAAGGGTTGAAGCAGAGACAATTCAAACTGCAATAGAAATTTTGTCTAGTCTACTATTGGAAACATCTATAGCACATCTTTCTACACCCATCAGCAAACTTGGTCAGTTAGTTGCAGATGCATCTGATCAAATCAAGTCACTAGAAGATGTTGCTCAACTATATGTTGAAAAGAATCGCAAGAAGAAGTATGGAGAAAAAATGGCAAAGGATATTGATAGTGGGAAAATGGCTCTGTCGCACAATAAGGATTTGTTGAAAAATGCTATTGAAACGGAAAGGAAAGTATCTTGCTTCCACCTCTAATGTTTCTTTCTTTTATTTTGACATTTCAACAAGACAGAAACAGAGCAAGAGCTAGAAAGGATATGCAAGGCATATGTCCCACTCCAGGACTCTATACTTACCTTTAACAAATCTATAGATGATTTGCATAATAGACTGCTTATATATGATAATGAGAAGTCTAAGAGACTCTGGTCTCTAAAGGAACTCAAGAGTCTGCTCACATCACAAGTAGACATATTACAGAGAGCCTACTCTAATGCAGAAGCTATCTTAGCAACCCCTGAAACCTACACCTTGGACTCAATGGAAGAATTCCATTCACAGCTGCTATCTACATTCGAGTATATTGAGAATGTGTTGGAGTTGTGGACAAACACTTTGTCACAATTGAAGTCAAGCTACCATGTTATTTTCATTAGACTTGCTTATGCTTGAAATTCGATACAGTTTTTTTGTTACTGTTGTATATGCTAAACACTGTGATACAAATTGTCTATATATATATATTTTGATTTTTCAATTTGCAATTGTTGTTAAAGGGGGAGTAGAAATATGTATGTGTGTTTCTGAAAATTTTGTATAATGTATGCATTAAGGGGGAGCATGAGTAAATGTATAAATTTTGTATAATGTATGCCAAAGGGGGAGATTGTTGGCTTGATGATGATTGTAATGTATTCATCACTTGTTGTCATTGATGAAGAACTCTCACACACGCATATGATTATATTGACTACCAGTGTAACTTCAATTGTTTACACTGTTAATCGATATGTTAGAGGTTTATTCTAATCGGTACTTTGTGTCAACCAGTATGTGCATAAGAGAGAACCTATGGTTATACTAAGTCGACATCAAGATGAAGATCAATATGGAGATCAAGCAGAGACTCAAGGACAATAGTTCATATGTTTTATTCAAACTGGTATTAATTATTCCAACTGGTATTTGTTAATTTTTGTGATGAGTTACCAGCACCGACTACTTGGCGGTAATTTTTGTGATGAGTTATGATCACTTGTCTAGATACACTGCACCTAGGATTTTGATTTCCTTGGACCGACATAAGATTTGAATGTCTATTTTAAGACATCTTAGTGAATCATTTGAGATAGATGTTATGTAACTGATGGTATGCATGAAGAGAAAAAGTTTTTGTTGAAGAGCAATAAGTGTTAAGATGAAGAGTTTGTTGAAGAGTAGTGTTGTATGTACTTAGAAGGATCTGATCAAGCAAGTATTATGCTACTCAGAACAGATCAAACCATTCTTGTTGTTTTCTAACCATTACAATAAAATCAAATCCCTTAACTGGGTAAGATCTAACAAGATTCAATGTACAAATCCTCTAACAAGGTGATCCATTAGTTTGGATTCTTAAATCCTCTAGGGATGTTACTCCTAACAGGGTACTAATCTGAACAGGGTAAAGCTTCTAATCAGGCTTTGGGATCTCTAACAAGATTTGCTCCTAGCAGAGCACTTTGTAGACCTTAACCGGCTAGTTATCTATTACTGTAAATAGTTAACTTGTGAGTTCCATCTCACTATGGTTTTTATCTATTTAGGTTTTCCATGTAGAAACACTTGTGTTATGGTGGATGCTTTACTTTTTGTGGATGTTGTTATATCTTTTTGGATTGAATGCATTGTGTTTAAAATCTTTGTTAAGTTTATCTATCAGTTAGTGTTTGAAATAGTGGATTATTTGGTGTCATTGATTCACCCCCCCTCTTAGTGCTTTTCAAGTCCATCAGTGGAGTCATCTGTGACCACCTAGGAAATACTGTTGTAGCCTATGCGAGCAACCTAAAGAACCATACTATCACTCAGGGCGAGGGAATGGCTCTTCTCTAGGGTTTGAGGTTTGCTACTACTATTGGCATTAAACATCTGGAAATTGAAAGAGACTCATAGACCATTGTAGAAGTGGTTAGTGGTAGATTTTCTACTGGGTGGAAAGTGGATTCCATTTTGAGGGATGCTAGGATGCTTTCCAATTATCATCCGGATGGATATAATTAGTGGCAATAAAAGTGACAGTTGGTATCAGCCAAATCACATTGGTTGGATTGAGAGTTCGCATGAGTATAGTAGATTTCGTGAAAGTGAAATCTGCTTACGCACAACTTACAATAATCACACCATTTATTGTATGATTTTATCGCAGAACTAGCTAAGTTTTTATCTCAACTCTGCCTCTGCTCTAGTTCAACTTTGTTATTTTGATACCCTATTTCTCTTTTGCTTTGCTAAGCTGGAAGAAATGACCATGGGGGGTGATAGGCTAGGACTAGAACCCGAGAAAACTGATGAATTTAAAGCCAAGCTGACGGTGTGGTTTGTCTGTTCGGAAGGAGGGATTGATAAATTTATGGAAAACCTGAAAGGGAATGATGAGAGATTGTCTAAGTAGTTCATGGCTTCTTGGGAGGATACAAGGGTTACCATGGGGGCTATTTCCTTTGAAATAAATGAAGAGGTGATTTCCCAAGCAATGAGTCTATCCATGGAGGGGAGGAAATGGAAGAAACAAAGCCACATTTTGGATACTACCAGCTTAAACCAATTTTTTTGTGAATGGGAGAACCCTATGAAGAGGGTGAGCAACTTCATCTAGGAGGAGCTTCTACCACTGTGGGACAAGGTCTTCTATATCATTATGAAATACTTCACTTTGGTAGGACGGTATGGAATCTTTTACTATTATCACATCCCTTTCCCTAACCATCTTAGAAATAAAAATAATATCTCCATTCCATTTTTTCTACTGCACTCGTTGGACTTCAATGTTAAGGATATTGCCAAAGCCAAGAAAAAAGGAAAAGACTTCCCCATTCTGCACCAAGGCCTCATCTCATGCCTCTACAATTTCAACCTGGCCCTTTGCCCACCCCACATAATCTTTGTCTAGAATGTAGCTGAAAACCATCCCCTAGCCATTGCTATCGATAAACTCGATACAAGCCCTCCTCAGTTGCCTGAAATTGGCTCCTGTAGTAAGAAAAACAAAAAGCGCCTTCCTGAGGATGCTAGAACCCCCAAGAAAGTTAGAATTCAGGAGATTGATTCCGATGTGGAGATTACAGATGAGGCTAAAACCCCTCTCCATTCTGTGAGAGTAGCCTCCAAACGCCCTAAAAAATCCTTAAGAGACTCCTCCTCATCCCATGAAACTCGGAATTCCATCCCCTTCAAGAATGTGGCCTTGTTTTAGTCTACCTTGACCCCCCATTCTGTTAGCTCCACCCATGCTTCTAAGAGCCCAAAAAATTCCATGAATCTGGAGGCCAGCCCCAAATCCCAGACAAACTCTCCCTCCCTGACTCTTAGGTTCAAGAAGATGATGGTGGTGGAGGAAGTGAGTAGCATAAAGGAGGAAGAGGACAGCAACCTAGCGGAGTTGGGTAAGAAAGTGGAGGGTTTGTTTGATAATTTGCAGGAAATCACCAGCAAAATGGAGGCCATGGAAAACAAGTTACAGGACGTCTCTAGGTTTGCTTTGAACATTATGCATTGCTTGGCGACCACTTTGTGTCTTTTGCAGGAAAGTACTATTAAAGGCAAAGGCAAGGAGGGCGATGACTACAAGGCTCTATTCAAATTCCTCGCCAAGGAATGGGCTAGGAAGCTCCTCTCCAACAGGAGCCATGGGAAAAAGAAATAGTTTTCTTCTATTTCTCAAACCTCTAGTTATTTATTCAGCCCTAGTAGCCTCTGGACTTATAGTTTTAATTTATTTTTATGTTTGAACTTATCTACCTATTGCCCTGTGTGGCAAATGTTTAAAATGTTTATTAAGACTTTTATATATCTGATGAACATGCATAGAATGATTATTGTTTTTGATAGAGGAAAGTTGAGAGGGCTGTAATTTTGTTGCTGCTCTGCTGATAGTTGGCTTGCCACTATTTCTTTGTTTTGTTCCTGGGTCAGCTCCCTTGTTTTGGCTGCTTTTAATATAAAAAACAATGATATTTACGCAAAAGGCATGCATTATATGAAATCAATGAGCTGTCAGAGAACATCCACGACTGATATTACACCCGTAACCATGCAAGACAATTGAAAAAATGTTGATTGTTCATTTGGTCTTCGCCATTTTCTTTTCAGATTTTTGCAAAATATCGTTTTACTCGTCAATGTGTTTCACAGTTTCTGGTTGCCTAGATACTGCTACCATTTTACTTTCTTGTGAATGTGAATGGTACAGTCGTTCGTTGGCTTCTTCGTACCTTGCTATGGGTAAGATATCAATATTCAATATAAATATTCTTTATCACTACCGGATTTTGATTTTTAAAAATCTCTTGGACACTTTAATTTTTTTTATGTCGGAATGGTTACGTTGGATATTTCATATGTTGAATATGTTTTTAACTTATTTGAAATATTTCAATAATAGTTATTTTATAATATATAAAGTTAATTTTGTTTTCAAATAACAAATAATATATAAATAATAAATTATATGTTTCATCTTTTTAAATATTTATTTTTTATTTTTTATAATTACTATATTATATATGTATATATGAATTTTTATATTATTATTTATAAAAAAATGGTAATAAGTTTTTAAGTTTTTTAAAATAATTAATAAAATATTAGTTATATCTCATACACTTGTAATGTTCAACATAAAACTAAACAATTTAATTTTTTAATATTAATATGGTTTATTTTTATTTTTAATATTTTTATTAGAAGGACAATTTTATTTTTTAAAATTTCACTATATTTATGTTCAATCTTGTAATAATTTAATATTTGCTAATTTATTTAAGAACTTAACTATAATCATTCTCAATATTATAATTTTTATTTTTATTTTCAATTAATTAATAAATATGGTCAAAAGGTGCATTGGATATTGTTCAATTTTGTGCGTATACCTATTTTTTTGTCTAATCCATTGAACGGAATGAGTATTCCACATAAATACAAATAGTCTTGGATAAGGTAAACTAAAGCCTAACGAAACACATACAATAAATTTTCTAATATTAACATAGAAATTTGGAAGGGCTCTTGAAGTAAAATATAATTATATCTCGTGGCTTTTAATTGTTCGCATTAAGATAATTATCTCTTTAAACCTACCCACATTAGGGCCTATATTTTTTCTAAATATTAAGGCATATTAAATTATTTTTAAAATTATATGTATACAAATTAATTATATATAAGATTAATTTTATAAAATTTTGATAGTTTTCTTAAGTTATTTTTATATGATACTTTTTAAATTATTTTATCATAGTATATAATCAATTTTGAATTTAATTATATAATAAAATTATATTTATTATTGTATACAATATTTGAAATAATATAAATTATCTTTCTTTTTTAAATATAAGCACTACCATAAAAGGTATCTCCTTGCATTCATAAAAATAGATTACAAAGATGTCCATATACAAATAATTGTGTAGGAGAAAGCCTATTCTGGCACCAATCTCTATCATCCTATCTACTTTGGCTAGATTAAAAAGATCTTTGTTGTTGCCCATGAAATCTTAAATTCCTCCAAGTTGTTCTTCTTCTCTACACTAGTCCTGAACAAATGCCTCTACATTCGTTTCATACTATTTTCTTCCCTCACATATATTGTATTCAACATCATGCATGACTCAGGGACTTCTAGAAATAGATTGATTTCTCCATCAATAGCACCCTAGCGCTCCTGCTGGATAATGTGTTTTGCAATTTGTATCACCCAAAAGTTGCTAAGGACTTGAACCATGGGCTCAAACATAGCTCAAAAATCATTGCATTGTGTTTGTGTCATTTTTGACACGTTGCTACACCTAGAATGCATATTACCACATCCCATGCCTCATTGTATCTCAATTGAAATATGGCTCATCCTTGTTCTTCCCTGATCACCTCTATGAATGGATAATGGATGCCAAATTGTAAGCCATTTCAAATGAGATTTTTGATCCTTGCAAAACACCATGTTGCCACTTCTATCACATGTCCCACTAAAAAATAGTCTCTCATTTAGGAAGAGTACTATCTTTGCCATTCTAACTTGTCACTTTTGAATCACCAATGTTAGTCAAGAAAGATCCACTACAATGCATCTTATGGCTATCTAAATGTGGCGAGACATCCCTGTAACCATACATGGGCAAAGGATCATCCCACACTTGTGTCTTTGAAAATTACTTCGTTCAAACCATCCCATTTCAAGAAGGAGTCCATGATCTCCTCCACATCACTATATTTTTGTATCTTCTAGCTCTATCTATTCCTCTCTCCTCTCTCTATCTTTATCTTTCCCATCCTCTCCATATTTTTCTCCTTCTCCAAATCCATCTCTATCTTCCTCTTTATCTTTATAAGATCATACTCGTCATAGAATATAATTATCTTTGACCTCATGTACTACACAAATACATACCAAAATATACTATAATTTTTCTATTTTGCCTTCTACATCTCCTCAGTGTACCCATTGCACACCAAGGTCACCAAAGAAAAAATACAACTAATAAACCATGTAAGAAAATTATTAACCCTGTTGGGTCATTAATTAATAAATGATCATTGACCTATTGACCTCCACGCAGGATAAGAATAGCCCACCCTAAGAACAACCACAATTCCATCCTTCCCTCTATGTGATCCCAAATGGCGATCTCTTACCACAAGCTCTATATTGTTTTTATTTAATTTTTTCTTCTCTTCTTCTGCCTTCCTCTTTCCCATGGATTAATGTCCAACAGATGTCCTTCCCATGAATCCCAAGCTCTGCTCCTCTTCAAAGCGACCCTGAATGACTCTGAGGTCTCTCTTAGTTCATGGGTAAATGGAACGGATTGTTGTACCTCCTGGATTGGCATTTCCTATGACAATCACACCAACCACATTGTCCCTCTCTATGTATCAGGTGCAATCTATCCCTCTTCGCCCCAAGGTGTGATATCTGAGAGCCTGTGCCAACTTTGTTTTCTCACATCACTTACATTATATTTAGTATTAGGTACTACCATTCCTCCCTGTTTAGGAAATCTTTCTTATATTCACTCTTTACATTTACCTTATATTGGCTTAAGTGGGAAGATTCTGCCTTCTGTTTGTTTGCTCACCTGCCTTAAAATCCTTGATCTTTAGAGAAATAACTTGAATGGAAGCATACCTTCCTACCTTGGAAAGTCAAAATGGTTTTGTATTATCCATTGATTCTATTGGGCCATTATATCAAGATGGATTGAATATGACTTTAAAAGGTACAAATCAACACTACCAATATATTCTTTCCACACTCACATCCATAGATCTCTCAAGCAATGAATTGGAGGGAAAAGTTCCTTCCGATTTTGGGAATTTGAAGGGGCTAAGGGTTCTAAACCTCTCAATGAACAACTTGAATCAGACCATTCCAAAAATTCTTGGAGAAATGCATCAATTGGAATAATTAGACCTTTCAAGAAATCATTTTTCAGGACAAATCCCTATAGAGCTTGAATCTCTAAGCTATATAGGTTCATTGGATCTATCAAACAACAATAATTCGGGAAGCATACCACAAGGAACACATATGATTGGATTGGAGAATCCTCTTATTTAGGGAATCCTAATTTATGGGGGTGTCCCCTACCCAAAACTTGTTGTTGGCCACAATTTGTTCCTTCTCCTCCACCAATTTACATTAATAAAATAAAGAAAAGCACTAAATATCCATGGTATAGGATATCATTGGGATTGTCCTATGTAATGGATTTTTGGGGGACAATATCATTGATGGTGATAAATATCAAATGGAGAAACAAATACTTCAACAAAGTTGATTCAATCCTAAAGTTTTTTTTTCCATGGATGAAGAATTTGACATTGTAAAGATATACATCTACAAGTCATTCAAGGGTGAGTTTTTTTTGTTCTTTGAAGTATATATGACAATTCTAAATATTGAACTACACAACTTCAAAAGGAAATTAGTACATTTTTTAGATAAAAAATTTATTGGCTATTTATAAATTTTAGATTGTTTGTAGTTCTTTTAAATTAAATAATATAATCTTTTAGTTGTTACTAATATATTACTTTCTTTATAGGATGATGGTTTCTTGGTGTATCTAAAGACTTTATTCTTGGTCACAAAAAGTTCATTACACATGCTTTTGGGAAAGACCTACATGCAATAGAAAGCTTATATACTTCTATGGAAGACAGATTCGAAAATATGAACAGCTTATACGTTGTGTACTAATGGAAACTTTTATTTAAGATAATGGTATATGCATGATAGTCTTTAATAATTTTTTGCTTGAATTTGGTTGTATAGTGCTTTTGTATCTCCTCCATCCCTAAAAAGGAGAACAATATGGGTGGATAAATGTAGAGCAGCCATACTTGCAAAAATTTCTTAAAAATGATAACAACACTTGTGTGTCTTTCAATGCAGAGAATGTGCCATAGACTTGTGGATTTTTTTTTTGTTTTGATGGATATAGGTAGAGTGACAATGCTCAGATTATATGCTTGAACTTGGTTTCATAGTATTGTAGTAACTAGAATCTCAAAATAACATGGAATATGTAAACAAAATGGTCAAAATTTTCATTTCCAAATGAAAATATATAGAATGTTGATGCTTAAAATTTTTATTTATTTTTTTTAAATATTGCATTTATGGCTTCGAAACTCATTTTCTCTAGATTGGCATTATTATCTCAAGGATTAGTGTTGTAAGATTCCCTTTTTCTGTGTGAATGTCTATAATAATCAAGTTAAATCTGGTACTTTTCTCTATCCATTTTGGAGGAGCTGATGCTATTATGCCAAGTTGTCATTAGAGTATGTATTTTATGTCATTAGAGGTTTCTGCAAACAATGGACTTGCAGTAGTTGTCATACTGTACATTTTTTCACTCCCATTTGTGTAGATTGGTAATATGAAATATCAAGCCAAGAGTTAACATCTTGAGCATTTTCTTTAATCAATTCAGATTTTGATGTTTTCTGCGTTTTTTGGTGGCCAGTGGCAAATAATGTGAGCTTTTGAATTGTTGTTGAGTTTTTTTTGTTCTTTGAAGTATATATGACAATTCTAAATATTGAACTACACAAATTCAAAAGGAAATTAGTACATTTTTTAGATAAAAAATTTATTGGCTATTTATAAATTTTAGATTGTTTGTAGTTCTTTTAAATTAAATAATATAATCTTTTAGTTGTTACTAATATATCACTTTCTTTATAGGATGATGGTTTCTTGGTGTATCTAAAGACTTTATTCTTGGTCACAAAAATTTCATTACACATGCTTTTGGGAAAGACCTACATGCAATAGAAAGCTCATATACTTCTATGGAAGATAGATTCGAAAATATGAACAGCTTATACGTTGTGTACTAATGGAAACTTTTATTTAAGATAATGGTATATGCATGGTAGTCTTTAATAATTTTTTGCTTGAATTTGGTTGTATAGTGCTTTTGTATCTCCTCCATCCCTAAAAAGGAGAACAATATGGTTGGATAAATGTAGAGTGGCCATACTTGCAAAAATTTCTTAAAAATGATAACAACACTTGTGTGTCTTTCAATGCAGAGAATGTGCCATAGACTTGTGGATTTTTTTTTTGTTTTGATGGATATAGGTAGAGTGACAATGCTCGGATTATATGCTTGAACTTGGTTTCATAGTATTGTAGTAACTAGAATCTCAAAATAACATGGAATATGTAAACAAAATGGTCAAAATTTTCATTTCCAAATAAAAATATATAGAATGTTGATGCTTAAAAATTATTTTAATTTTTTTAAAATATTGCATTTACGGCTTCGAAACTCATTTTCTCTAGATTGGCATTATTATCTCAAGGATTAGTGTTGTAAGATTCCCTTTTTCTGTGTGAATGCCTGTAATAATCAAGTTAAATCTGGTACTTTTCTCTATCTATTTTGGAGGAGTTGATGCTATTACACCAAGTTGTCATTGGAGTATGTATTTTATGTCATTAGAGGTTTCTGCAAACAATGGACTTGCAGTAGCTGTCATACTGTGCATTTTTTTACTCCCATTTGTGTAGATTGGTAATATGAAATATCAAGCCAAGACTTAACATCTTGAGCATTTTGCTTTAATCAATTCAAATTTTGATGTTTTCTGCTTTTTTTGGTGGCCAGTGGCAAATAATGTGAGCTTTTGAATTGTTGTTGACATGTTATTGCATTTTTTCTTGAATTTGGCTGTGTAGAACACCTCTTACTCAAAGTAACATTGAAAATGTGAACAATTAGTGTGGAATTTTCTATTTATGCTAAGAATTTGGCTATGTAGAACATCTTTTCCTCATAGTAACATGGAAAATGTGAAGAATTACTGTGAAAATTTCTATTTTACATAGATGCAAGAGTTTATCCAACTTAATTAGCATCTTGCATTTTTTAAATGAATATGGTTGTGTAGTCCTTTTCATTCATGCCTATAGGACATAAAATATGAACTTTATGAACATTCTCTTCAAACCAATTTTTCTAAAGCCACGGGTCATCTTACATTTCTCTATGCTCGACTTTGGATGGATCTCTTTAAAAGAAAATTGAATAGTTTTTTCCTTTTCTTTTTGGACTGTAATTTTAAGATAAAAAGGGAAAAGTTACAGCATATGTAGGCATCATGAATTTTTGCTACATCCACCTAGAAGAAAGCAAGATGTAGATTTTGGTGCATATGCAGATGTACGCATGTTTTTGTGGTTCAAGCAAGTGTGGTACTTGCCGTTTGGGAGATTTACCAGTTTAACCTACCATACTTGCCTCCTTACCATTTTTCATCTTGAATAAAAATTAAAGGTGATCCGAGAGACTAGATCTGAAAGATTCTTGAATCAAACATAGACATGCCAATGATTCATTATCTTTTGGTGTAATATTAAAAATATTGGATATTAAATCAATGAGTGTGGGTATTAAATTAACAAATGCTATCACAAACATTGGAACATGCTCAACTACTAAATATTTTCTCCTATTTCCTTAAGTTTGATATAAGAACAAGAACACCACATTGTAAATCAGTTTATATTTTCAATATATGAATGCAAAATATTTGTAACAAAAAGTTTCTTCTCACTGTCATTTTTATTTCTGCTACCTTTTCTCTCTGTTTAATTTTGTATTCTCCTCTACCTCTGTCTATCAATAAATCCAACATAGAAATTCCAATGGGAGACATAACTGGTAAATAATCTAGTGAGAGGCATCATGTAATTTAGGTGGGCATTCTCACCAAATATAGATTATTGACTAATTATGAAGGTACTTTGAAAGTAGAAAATCTAAACTGTTTTATGAGACAAGGTTGAATAAAAGTGTGAACTTTTTTTTCAAGATCTACTATAAAATTTTCATGGTTGGGTGTGGATGTTATTACATTGTGGTTACTCTTGGTAACATAGCTAATTTGGTCCTACATATATTACAAAAATCTATTTCATTTCATTTAGCCATGTTGATGCCATGTGCTAAGATGGCATTGAAGTGGCTACCCACATGTTATAAAAAAAAAATTGTTGATGGCTCAATTATATGTTGCATCATAGTTTGAGTCCATGTACCCCATAGATACTTTCATAGTCACACTTAAAAGCATGTAACAACTCATATGAGCTATGAAGAATTGTAAGATTGTTTCACCATAAATACATGTATCAACATTATTTATTTTCTAGGATTGTACGTGGTAAATATGCATAATCACTATGTTGTGCACCATGCTTGATATAATGGACCCATCATCAAATACACACTATGATAATCAAGCTTTTAATTTAATTTGAGGCATGCGAAGATAATTAAATTTGCATGATACATCTATATGTGAATTAAGACTATAAATTGTATTAATACTTACATATTAGCATGAATAATTGAATCATTGATAAAATAAAACATATTATAAAAGAGTTTTACATCAATTGAGATGAAGCAAAATAAATAACTTATAACAGAGTTTCAAGAGAAGTGTCAATCAAGAACAAGTGCTTTTAAAATAATTTCATTACATTGGCCACAAAGGATATGAAAGAATAAGATGGTGCAAAGCCATAAAAATTACCAAAGTTTATTAAAAATGAAGTGGTCACAAGGACCTTTTTATCAATACTTTAGAGAAATAGAAATTTGGTTAGACATGGTACATCACCATTCAATATGCAATTTGAACTATGGGTACATATACCCATTTAATCAAAATCTATTTTGATCAAAATAACATCTTGTCCTATTTGTTGAGCCCATTCACAAGTTTTCCATGCTATAATAAGATTGTCAAGAATAAACCTTCCAGCAATAAAACCATTTTGCTCGATTCTAACAATTCCTTGCATAATAAGCTTAATCTATATGGCCAAAGCCTTAGCAATGATTTTATAGGAAATATTAAGAAGAGTAATAGGCCACCAATTGGAAATAGTTGATGAATAGTGATGAACAACTAATACCCTAACCGGTACTGAGAGGGGGGGGGGGTGAATCAGTACATACAAAAACTTGATTCACAACTTTGACACTCTCTAAACACAGATAACTAGTTATCTATACCACTGTACCCAGCTATAGCAATACCGGTTAACAGAAATACTTTAGACAGCTAAACTGGTTAAACAAGAGTACTTCAAATAGCATACAACAAGTCTCAAATCTAGATAGCTATTTTACTAGTTTGATCATGCATGAGTTGCATTAGTAATACCACCACGATTATCTTTGCATGCATATTCAACTGTACAAAAACTAATCAATCATCAAATGAAAAATACACAGCCCATGACACAGATTTTTCATGTGGAAACCCAAATGGGAAAAACCATGATGGGGATGAATACCCACAAGCTTGTTTTTGAACTCTTTTGAAGTCCGCTATGTTAGGAGCCTAGTCCGGTTAAAGACTTTACAATAAGGTTCTGTTAGGAACTGATCCTGTTAGGGATCACCCGGTTAAGGGATGGCTATAAACCCTATTAAAGGTTACCTTGCTAGAGGATTTAAAGAACTCAATGAACTTGAGTCACCTGGTTAGTGGATTTGCAACAAGCATGTTAAAGCTACCCAGTCAAGGGATTTTCCTTCTGTTAAAATGGTTAGAAGTCAACAGGTAAAGCTCTGATCTGATAACAACACTCCTTGCTAGGGCAGATCCTTTTCAGTTTCTCACTTTTGCAATCACACTCTGTAGATTCCTTACTCTGGTTTGGCAAGTATCAAGTCTCCAACACACAGACATAAACACAACTTTTGCCAAAACAAACAATAATAGACATCATTGACCTTATAGACAACAATTAGGTCGGTAGCATAAACCCTAAACCCTAAAATATTTGGGTTTATAATTACAAGCGGTCTGATCCTGACTGTCAAAATGCATTGCATAGAATAAAACAATCTGAGTTAGATCTCAAGTTATTATGCATTGTCCAATCTTCACCGCATCTAGAATTAAGTAACCCATCACGCATTCTTCACACACCGCTAAGAAAAATGCACATTCCCGAGGTAGACATTCAATGCATTCACTCATCATGCGCAAGATCTTCAAAGAGATTCTTCACATGCACATAGCTGATGTGGCATCTTGATCTCATCCTTAACTCTTAACTAACTCATCACATAATATCATAGGTTGCACCACACAAGCCAGATCACCAAACTGCAAACCCTCGAACTGAACTAAGACTACAAACTGATAGTCATACTATGAACCTCGACACCGGTTCACTCCATCCTAGTTGACTATAGCTGCTTCTAGTCTTTACACCAGTTCATACCGGTTCACCTGCTTGAGCATCATATACTGGTTCACTTAAGCATCATATACCAGTTCACTTAAGCATCATATACTCGTTCACTTATTGACATCAATGACAACATACATTATCACTAGTTCATCATATGCCAACAATCTCCCCCTTTGGCATTGATGGCAATACTTAGTGAATCATTGCTCAGTAAAATATATATCGATTGATACTATACCTATGCAACTTAAAGGAACACCATCACCTGGACTGGTCAGTGTGTACATGCTCAATATCTTCTCCCCCTTTGACAACAATGCCAAAGTGGAGGCATAAGCTTCCAAGATCCACTATGATTCTCCCCCTGTGGAGTAGCATCCTTCAACACATCAATCCTGTAAGATTTGTCAGTGCAGTACCTGACTGATGTGGAGCACACATCTTTAATTTATTTCATTATGGGTCAGAACCCCTAATTCACCTCTCAAATAGGTAAATGTAGTCTTCGGTAAGGGCTTAGTGAATATATCTGCTAGTTGCTCCTTACTGGAAAAATGTCTTAATACCACCTCTTTATTTTGAACTTTCTCTCTCAATAAATGATACTTGAGCTCAAAATGCTTGGTCCTAGCATGCAATACCAGATTTTTGGAAATATTGATTGCACTAGTATTATCACAGAAAATACTCACCGGTTCAGATATAGTTACTTTGAAGCCATTCAGTACATGCTTCATCTAGAATGTCTAAGTGCAGTTCATAAATGCTATAGACTGGGAGATATAACTTTGCTTCTTACTCATCCATGAGACTAGTCTCCCACCAAGGAAGAATGCTCCACTGTTTGTGCTCTTTCGGTCATCCACATTACCTGCCCAATCTGCATCGGTAAAGACTTTGAGATCAAAGTTGCCATTATATGGATACCACAATCCATAATAAACTATTCCCTTCAGATATCTAAGAATCCTCTTTACAACTACCAAGTGGGATTCTCTTGGATTCTTCTAAAAATGAGCAACTATGCCTACTGCATGAGCAATATTCGATCTGTTGTGCACCACATAGTGTAGCTTACTGATCATTGACCAGTACTCCTTCTCATTCACCAACACTGAATCATCCTCCTTAGTTAGTTTGAATCCGGTCACCATTGGTGTTCCAACTAGTTTTCTCTCCTCCATGCCAAAGGTCTTTAATACCTCTTTGATGTATCTGGACTGGGTAATGAAGATACCCTCCTTCATCTACTAAATTTGTAGACCAATGAAGAACTTTATCTCTCCAATGAGAGACATTTCAAACTCCTTCTTCATTTCATCTACAAATGCATGACTCATTTCATCATCTCCTTTGAAGACTATGTCATCTACAAATACTTCACAAATTAGAATCTAATCACCTTCAAATTTTAGGTAGATATTGTTGTCCTCAGTAGTTCTCTGAAATCCTATGTTCACAAGATGAGAGTGTAACCATTCATACCATGCCCTTGGTGCTTGTTTAAATCCATACAGGGCCTTGTGTAATATACACACCATGTCACTATCTTCTGATAGAGAAAACCCATCTGGTTTCTCAATATACACTTCTTCTTCTAGGATTCCATTCAAGAATGCAGACTTTACATCCATTTGGTACACCTTGAATCCCTTGAATGCTACAAAGACAAGTGGCATTCAGACACCTTCCAGTCTAGCCACTGGGGCAAAGGTTTCTCCATAGTCTTCTCCTTCTTCTTGAGCATATCCTTTGCATACAAGTCTTGCCTTGTTTCTTACAATTGTGCCTTCTTCATTCAACTTATTCTTGAAGACCCATTTGGTACCTATTACATTCTTGTGTTCCGGTCTGGGTACCAAGGACCATGTTGCATTCTTCTCTATCTGGTCCAGCTCCTCTTCCATTGCCTTTATCCAGTCTTCATCGATAAGTGCCTCTCTAGTGGTCTTAGGCTCAAATTCAAAGATCATGCAAGATTTTTCTTTCACCTTTCTACTTGTGAGTATCCCTACATCTTTGTCATCAATGGTCTATTGCAGATCATGATGTAGTTTTACATACCTAGGAATGACCCTAGCTAGTTCCACTTGCTTTTCCTCTTCTTCTTCCACTTCATCTTCTTCTTCACCTACTGCAACTTCTACTGGTATAGAAACACTGGGATCTTTCCGGTGTTTGTCACCTATTTCCTTCTTAACCGATTCTCAGAAGGCTACATCTAGTTAATCTTCTACTTGCTTGTTGTTGGTTGCCTTAGATTTCTTAGGGGATTCATCAACCCTGACATTGATACTCTCAATAATTTTGTGAGTCCTGTTGTTGTAGCATTTGAGAGCTTTTCTTTTGGTGGAATATCCCAGAAATATTCCTTCATCACACTTAGCATCAAACTTGCTTAGCTACTCACCTCTTCTGATATAGCACTTACTACCAAATACTTTGGAATAACTCACATTAGGAGTTCTCCCATTCCAGTACTCATAGGGGGTTTTGTCTTTACCTCTCTTGATGAGTACCCAGTTGATGGTATAGACTATAGTGCTCACCGCTTCTCTCCAAAATGTGTGAGCTACCTTTCCTTGGATCAGCATAATTATGGCTGCTTCCACTACAGTCCTGTTATTTCTTTCTGCTATGTCATTCTACTATGGTGCCCTTGGGGCAGACAACTTCCTCTTGATCTCGTTCTCTTCATAGTACTTTTTGAATTCCTTAGAAGTGAATTCATCTCCGTGATTGGTTCTTAGGCATTTTATTCTTCTTCTTCTTTCCTTCTCCACCAATGCTCTAAAGGCTTTGAATTTTCCAAATGCCTCAGAATTGTCTTTCAAGAATGTGACCCACATCATTCTTGAGCAGTCATCGGTAAGACTCATGAAATACTGATATCCTTGAATACTTCTTGTTTTTATTGGACCACACAGATCAGTGTGCACTAGATCAAGTAAGTTCTCTACTAAAAAATATTTACCTTTGAATGTTGAGGAAGACATCTTCCCAAGTTGACATTCTCTGCAAAAAGCATTCTTCGGTTTGTTTAGCAAAGGCAATCCTCTTAGGGCCTTGATCTTACTGGCCTTTACTATATTATCAAAGTTTATATGAGAGAGTCTCCTATGCCACATCCAACTATCATCAAACTTCACCATTAGACACCGACTTATCTGGGCATTCAACTGAAACAAGTTTCCTTTGGTTTTTTTGTCGGTGGCAAAAAGTTCACCACTCTTTCTGATTATTTTACAGACCCTACCTTTGAACTCTAGAATAAGTCCTTTGTCATTCAGCTGAGCAACACTCAAAAGGTTGTTCTTAAGGCCTTCCACCCAGTAGACATCATCCGCATTGTTCTTTCCATTCAGTGAGATGGAACCTTTTCCTTTTACCATGCAAGGTGCATCATTGCCAAACTGGACAACACCTCCATCATATTCTTCCAGAGTCAGAAACTTTCTCTGATCACTAGTCATGTTGTGAGAACACCCACTATCAATGATCCACTCATTAGAGTTGTTAATGCAAGAGACAAGGGCTTTCTGGTCAGACACCTCTTCCTTGACAACTACAAACACTATGTCCTCACTCTCTTCATCCTCAGATTCTTCATCGGTAACACCTTCATCCACTGCAACAAGACAATTTATCCCACCTCCTCATTTATACTTTCTAAACCTTTCCAGTTTATCCTTATTGCCATTATTAGGATAGTTAACAACAATATGTCCTATCTTATTGGAGGAAAAACACTTCAAAGGAAGCTTACCTCTGTATTTTCTTGTGCCTTTTGGGAGTCTCTTATCGAGAAGAGCTTCAAACTCCATTAGAATCTCCTCATCGTCCATATCTTTGCTTGGCCTGTACTCATAGCTGGTACTAACCTCATTTCCTCTTCTGGTCGGTGTGAAGGAAGCAGATGCTCTAAAGGCTGACTCGGTCTTTTGAACACTACCATCATAGCCATTCAATTCATATGCAGTTAGTTTAGCAATGATAGAGTCTAGAGATACCTTTGTCTTGTCAATATATCTTAACTCCTAAATAGTGGCAACCCTGATTGCATAGATCAATAACAATGATTTCAGAACTTTACTTACAATGGTGACATCATCAATTGTTCCACCAGTGCTTTTGATATCTCCAACCACTGTATTGATCCTTATGCCATATTGCTGAATGGTCTCACCTTCAACCATCCTCATGTCTTCAAATTTTCCTTTGAGGATGTCTTCCTTAGCCTACTTGACATGCTCATCACTGCCATAAATGGTTTCCAGTGTGTCCCATACATCCTTAGGGTTGTCCTTATCTTGTACATCAATAAACTCAATATTAGACAAGCTGCTAATAAGGGTTTCCATGACTTGCCCATTCTCTTGAATCTCTCTTTTTTGATAATCGATTAGAGTGCCAGAAGGAATTACATAGGCATTCTCAACATAGCTCCAGTGTTGAACGCCCAAACTCTTGATATAAATCTTCATTATGTCCTTTCATATTTTGAAGTTATCCCTATTGAACTTAGGACCTTCCCTCTTCATCATTAAAGAAGGATCTTTTGCCTCAAGTAGTTAAGCTTATATCATCGAGGACTTGGAGGTTCTCTAATACCGATTGATGAATAATGATGAACAAATAATACCCTAACCGGTATTGAGAGGGGGGGGAGGTGAATCAGTACATACAAAAAATTGCTTCACAACTTTGACACTCTTTGAACATAGATAACCGGTTGTCTATACCACTGTACCCAATTATAGCAATACCGGTTAATAGAAATACTTTAGACAGCTAAACCAGTTAAACAAGAGTACTTCAAATAGCATACAACAAGTCTCAAATCTAGATAGCTATTTTACCAGTTTGATCATGCATGAGTTGCATTAGTAATACCACCACCATTAGCTTTGCATGCATATTCAATTGAACAAAAAATACTCAATCACCACATGAAAAATGCATAGCCCATGACACACAAATTAATCACGTGGAAACCCAAATAGGAAAAACCATGGTGGGGATGAATACCCACAAGCTTGTTTTTGAACTCTTTTGAAGTCTGGTCTGTTAGGAGCCTAGTCCAGTTAAAGACTTTACAATAAGGTTCTGTTACGAACCGATCCTGTTAGGGATCAACTGGTAAAGGGATGGCTATAAACCCTGTTAAAGGTTGAAACCCTATTAAAGGCTACCTCGCTAGAGGATATAAAGAACTCAATGAACTTGAGTCACCTGGTTAGAGGATTTGCAACAAGCCTGTTAAAGCTACCCAGTTAAGGGATTTTTCTTTTGTTGAAATGGTTAGAATTCAATAGGTAAAGCTCTGATCTAATAACAACACTCCTTGCTAGGGCAGATACTTTTCAGTTTCTCACTTCTACAATCACACTCTGTAGATTCCTTACTCTGGTTTGGCAAGTATCAAGTCTCCAACACACAAACATAAACACAACTTTTGCCAACACAAACAATAACATACATCATTGACCTTATAGACAACATTTAGGTTGGTAGCATAAACCCTAAACCCTAAAACATTTAGGTTTACAATTACAAGCAATTCGATCCTAACCGTCAAAATGCATTGCATAGGATAAAACAATCTGAGATAGATCTCAAGTTATCCTGAATCGTCCAATCTTCACCACATCTAGAAATCAGTAACCCATCACATGTTCTTCACACAAATTTAAGAAAAACACACATTCCCAAGGTAGACATTCAATGCATTCACTCATCACACGCAAGATCCTCAAAGAGATTCTTCACATGCACATAGCATACATGGCATCTTGATCTCATCCTTAACTCTTAACTAACTCATCGCAGAATATCATCAGTTGCACCGCACAAGCCAGATCGCCAAACTAGAAACCCTCAAATTGAACTGAGACTACAAACTGGTAGTCATACTGTGAACCCTGACACTAGCTCACTCCATCCCGGTTGACTATAGCCACTTCTAGTCTTTACACTGGTTCATACCGGTTCACCTACTTGAGAAGCAGATATCGGTTCACTTAAGCACCATATACTGGTTCACTTATTGACATCAACATCATATACTCGTTTACTTATTGACATCAATGACAATATACATTATCACCAGTTCATACTATGCCAATAATAGTATCCTCTATTTTTCCTTTGGTGAGAAGATTGATTATGCCACCATTAATAATAGATCCTAAAGATCCTTTCTTAAAGGCCTCTAATTATAAGGAGTAAAATTCATCCTTAATATGCTGCCACATAGCCTAGTAGAATTTGATAGGAAGCCCATCGCTGCTTGGACTTTTGCTAGGGGCCATAGAGAAGAGAACATCTTCTAGCTCCTCCAAAGAAAGGATTATATCTAGATAATGGCTATATTTAGGATCTATTTTGTTAGGAATACAATCCTTAACCATGTCTTAAGGGGTTTATTGAATGTCTTTCCATTGATCATCCGTGAACAAATTTTCATAAAAGCATTTGAAAAGATAACAAATATTTGAAGGATCATGGTGAAGATCATCAAATTCATCTCTAATACCACCAATATTTTCCTTGTGTTTATAATTTAGATAATTAAAAACATATTTGGTGCCCCTATTTCCTTCTTTTATCCAATGTAGCCTACCCTTGAATTTAGCCCCTTGTTCTTTGTAACAATCAATTTTGTGTAGTTGAGTTTCAATAACTGCAATGCAGGTTTGAATCATAATATTATTAGGATCTTCATTGAGGAGTTTCCTGTCATGAACAAGTTTGCCCTGAAGAGATTTTTCTTTTCGTTTATGTTGCCGAGCCATTTGTTTACCAAATGAGTGTAAGAAAGAGGTGCATTGAGAAATTGCAACACACCACCAATTAATCCATGAAACTTCTTTGTGCGGCTTAGGTAGAGAATTCCAAATCCTATCAAGGGTAGATAAACAGACAGGGTTTTTTAAATGCAAAACATTGAGCTTGAAGGGGAGAAAATTTTCAATATTAAGATTTGGAGACAAGCTAATGCTGCAAAGAATACTGTAATGATCAAATAGGACCTAGTAGAGAGGTCCACATTAACACAAAAACCCAATTGATCACAAACCAATTGCAACATATGAGAGGTATAAAATCTATCTAGTCTACTTTGTTTTCTATCACCTCCCATTCTACAATTAGACCAAGTATACCAATTATTGGAATGGCTAGAGAGTTTATCATGAATAAGATCAATTACTCTCAATGAATTTTGACAAAATAGCCAACCAATAAATTCAACCTTGCTAAGACTGAATTTTTTGACCAGCTATGGTTTTGAGAATGCTCAACCATGTTAAAGTCTTCCCCAAGAACCCAATCAGCAGTTGGTAAATAATTGGACATCCAATTCCAAAGTTTAGTTCAAGATTTAGTACAGTTAGGGGCATAAATAGAATAAAATCTAATGAGTTGTCTATTAATAAAGGTGAGGACCCAAACACAACAATGAGAATGGTCCTCACCCTCCTCGATGACATATTTAGAGATCCATGGTGCAACCCCTATAGCAGCAGCACCTTTACCATCGGTATAAGAGGTATGAAAAAAGGTAGCGTCTCTTCAAACATTGCATAAAGAAACTTCAAGTCTTATGCTACTAAGATTAACTTCATAAAGAAAGATAGTATTTGGCTTCCATTTCATAACAACCTCTTTAAATTTAAATTTGTAGTGAGGGAGTGAAATCCCTTTGACATTCCAAGAAAAGATCCTATACTTCATGGCAAGGAGTGGAAGAAGCATCCTTTTGAGTCAACACATTGAGCTTATTGTCAAGATTGAGCTCACTATCTTTAAGGCCAATGGAGGAGGGACAAGACCTATGATGAGAAAAAGGAGGAGAAATGGCATCACCCATGGATTCACTATCCCTTTTAACAAAGGAAGGGGATCTAGATCTGGGATGAGAAGGGGAAGAAGAATCATGATGTTGAGGAGAAGAATGGTGAGAGGGGAAGATAGAATCAATGACAGGGGGATTGGGAGAGGGGGGGGAGGAGGAGAGGAGGTAGAGCTGAAGGTTGAGGAGAAGGAGCGGAAGGCTCTTTACGCTTCTTCACCAATCTCCACCCATCTGACATGATGAAATATTTGAAAGAGGAAGATTGAGGAGACGGATTCAGTGAAGAAGGAAGAGGAGATTAGAAAGAAGCAGTGGGAGGAGTAGTAGGCTGAACAATAGATGAAGAAACATTCAAAGGGGGCTGAACTGACTTGTTCTTTTCAATAGGGCATTAACAAATCAAATGTCCTTCTTTCTTGTAGTAAAAACATGTGTTGGGTTTGTTTAGATAGACAATTGGTTGATCAATTTCAAAATCTGGTCCAAATAATTTAATATTTTTTGGTAAAGGCTTTGTCAAGTCTATTTCTACATAGGCCCTTGGTTGCACCTGCAAACTTGAAAATTTATCAGAATTAAGCTTGCACCAAATAACACATCCTAATTGGGCCATAATGTTTTTTAAAAATGTCTTGAAAGCTAATTTGACATAAGCCAACTCTACTCACATGGGATAATGAGAGGGAGAAGGCCCTTTAGGGTTGAAATTAAAGTGCCAAGCTTGTAAGTAATATATTTGTCCACAAATGATCCAAGTATTGTATTATAAAACCACCTAGTCATGGTCTAAAGATTTAAATAGACATTAAACATATCCCTTTCCAAGACCTTGTACAAATTCAATCTCCCATCCCCAATTCTCCCAATTCACCTTAGCCCATTTATAAAAATCAGATTCAACAGGAATGCCCTTTAAAAGAAAAGATAACAATACAATTTTGATGCTCAAAAATGACATCTACAATATCATGAGAGAGCTACATTTCTAGGGTTTTACCAGTATTGATGGGTTGCTGATCTTCTGGCATCATTTCTTCCGCTCCATCACCCATTTTAGCTTCATTCTTTTCAGAGCCGGTTTGAACTACATCACCATTGGCAACTTTAGCATTCTTTTCTTCATCTTTTTCGTCTACCTCAGAAATAGAGGGTTCCCCAACCTGTCTAGCCACTGATTTTAGATGCATGGTGACACTAGGGTTTGAGGAGAATGCTCCAGAAGGTCGATGTGCTTCATTCGCTAGGGTTTGTTGTGGTTCATTCACTAGGGATCTTGTAATCATAGAGCCTTGTTGCTTTCATTGTCAGTTTAGGGATGTTATGTGTCACTAATTAACATTTATGTTTAGATTTTTATTAAAAATATATTTTGGAGGGAAAATGGTTTTTTTTTAATGTGTTTTTATCACTACATATAGCATAGAAGAAAATGGTGTTATATTCATGAGACCACCATATTTCGGAGCTTAAATTTTTAAGTTTCACTCCACTACAAAATTCATGGGACTAGCAACTTTAAAATTTTCTCAAAAATTCTCAACAAGCCCAGCTCTATTTTTAAGGAAGCCCCCCTCCATGGGACCCCAGCCTTAGGGTGGGGTCCCCTAAGGGGGGGTCGAGGATCTAATTTTATGGAGTGGGAGGTCCCATGAAGTAAAAAATATAAAATCCTACAATATTAATTGGAATCCTTTCTTGAAAAATAGCAGCCCATACTTTTTAGGGTTGCAAGTTTAAGTTGGTGGAAAAGGTGGGGGCCTAGAAATTGCCCCACCAGCTTAGGCTTTTTTCTCCACTTGTCAAGTTCTACAAAATTCATGGGACCAACCACTTAAAATAATCCTAAAATATCTCAACAACTAAATTTTTTTAGGAAGCCCCACTCCATGAGACCCCAACCTTAACATTTACTTGAGAACTATTTTGTTTTAATAATTTCATTTTTTAGCTTCCTAGATTTCATTAAAATTTTGTTTCAACAATTGTGATGCATTGTTTAACAATCACCTCATTAAATCCACCACTTTGTTTCTAGTGTACATTAGTCTGTAATGCAATTTTAAAAAACATATAGTGGTACAATGAGAATATGACATAGGCACTTTATATGCACTTTATATCCATTCCTCTCATAACTCACAAAATACAAGATGAAAGAGAAACTCTAGTACACAAAATCAAACCCAATAGTCTAACATTCAAACCATTTTCCTCCTCAAACACATGAATATGTAACATTTAGATCTCAAAGGTGGATGAAAGATTTTTTTTTTTGCCATCTTATCATTTCTAAATATAGACAATATAATACAAGTAGGGAGGATGTGAGACCATAAATGTGACTAAGACATTCATAACAAAAAAAAACTTAAAATTATAAAAAACCAAACACTAAACACAACAATAAATCATAATAACATTTACCTTTTTTTTTTTTAATATGAAAACTCTAACATTCAAATCAACCAATAATATGCATAGAGGTCAAGAAAGAAACTCAACCCTCAACCCATATTGAATCGAATATTTGAAAGACTAGTAGACAATGGGTTAGGTAAGTAAACATTAGATGGTAGACAAGTGTGTTGGATGGGTTTAAATTTGATCCGTTGTCCAGCTGTAATCATCCGAAGAAAAACATATATATTTCCTATGCACCGAGAAACTCGATCAAAAGTGAAAGAAAAATCAATGTCAATGTCCAGAAGTTTGGTATTTTGTGGAAAAGTGACAGAAGAAAAATCGCACGCTGAAAATACGACCTGTTCAATGAACATCAACACATAAAAGTTTTGCCTGTATTTAATAGAAATCTTCCACTTATTACGTTACCTAGTTCTAAGTTCTTTATTTAGCCTTATTTTCATAAGTGAATTGTGCTTTACAATTTTTCCAATGGGGATGGCATCCTGAATTTTGTTATGGTCTCTTAACTATTGTAAAGGTTGTCTATTATTCTTGGTACTTTTATAACAATTTTATCGATCTAATTTGTGCTGCAAGTTGAAAAGCTTGACCTTTATATTATTATCATAACTCAGAAAGACTTGCATATTTGTTTTATGTGCTTCTTTTACTTCCTTAGAGGCTATTTAATAGAGTTGCTTTTTGGCAGAGAGAAGGTTCAAACCTTCAAACACTTATCAATACATTTTGGAAGGTTGTTGTACCATATTTGACATTTGATGATAAAGTTCAAGATAGATTAAGACTTGGTAGTGTATTTTCTCTCACCTTGGTTGGGTTCAATTTTCTTGGACAAGATTTTTACAATGCTCTAGCCAATGAGTAACCGATGTTTCACACTCTTTTACTCCTTATTCTTTCAATTCTTTCTTCTCCTGTTTTGAATTACTTATGTCTATGTAAGCACACATGTACTATGTGCCTGCAATGAGCATATGATTCAAAAGACATGCATTTAGATGGTGGGCTTATGATACCACATTTATTTTGCATACATTGGGCTATATTCTTATCCATGTTAAAATATCCTAATCATATGTTGATTGAATTCATGTTTTGGTTTACATTTGTTAATGCCATATATATTCTTAATGAACTATTAAATCCAAACTAAAGTATCTGTGAACAAATTTTATACTGATTGACCGTATGGTGGTGAACAAGGCATGAGACAGATATGAACCAAAGAATTCCTCAAATAATGACAAATCTCAAGGAAATGCAACTTCATTTTTGACCCCTTATGTGTCTTTAGGTAAAAACACTTTCCTTTACATTTCTAATTGTCAAATGGACTTTATCCTATTATAATTCGAGTCCGTCCATAAATTTTAGTACATTGATGTGCAATTACTTTTAGCATTGTTTCCATGTTCTTCAATACATGCTTCCTTCCTTTTGTATTCTAAGCTCAATTTCTTTGTCTGTTCCAATATGCAATGTTCCATGTATATTATATTGTAATGTTGCTATTTGGTTCAAAGCTTGCTTGTAAAGGTGTTTATGCTTTTCTCACTGAATACTGCAATCAGATGGCTGACTCTAGTGCTCAAGGGAACACCAATAACCCTAAACATGCTTTTCCCACTGAATACTGCAATCAGATGGCTGACTCCAGTGCTCAAGGAACCACCAATCATGCCAAAAAAATGCAAGATCAAAAAGAACTAAATCAAAAAAGAAGCCGAACATATTATGCCAGTCATAAGGAGAAAATAGCTATACGTAGGCATTTGAGAAGAAAAGAACAAAATGAAACTAACCCTGTGAATGAAAAATCTTCAAATGTGGCAAATCCTCAAGCCCACCAAAAACTACAAGTACAAGAATGATATCAAACAAAGCAAACAATGGGGTTGAATGCTAATGCTAGATTCATGACAACAATGAAAAGCTTTTGTAGGAAAATAGATGTGCTTTCTAAATTGGAAGTATGTAACATATGCAAAGAGTCATACCTTGGTATGCTTTCACACTCATCATGCCAAACCCCTACCTGTAGGAGATGCATTAATGAAAATGGCATATGCCAGTTCTCACTACACAATAACATCATGGACCCAGGGGATCAACCTATTATGTTGAAGATATTGACGCAAGTAGAATAAATGCTGATTGCTAGAGTGAACCCAATATTACAGGTTACCCATACTATTGGAGGCCAATATAAATATAGTGGCCATACAATTAGCTTCCCACAAGACATACAAAACATTTCAAGTGTGCTCCCATGTAAATTGGGAGAGATAGGTGTCCTTATAGTTCGCAGACCCTAGGCTCAAGGAAACTACTATGACTATTACATAAGCAGGGATCGTGTTATGGATGCATTGCAATACAAAGTGAAATATGACCCATACTATAAAGATGTGTCAATAGATTATAACAATCTAAACCAAATCCCCAAGGAAAGAATAGACGTATCAAGCATGCTTCACACCATTGAAGCAAACGATGATGTAATGGTAGCAAACAGTGAAGATGTTGATGAAGACCAAGTTGAGGGTACGATAACCAGTTCATCATCATTTATATTCCACCTACCGAATGAACACCATGAACTACAGATAATCAAGAAAACACTAGAGCTAGAGGACACCACAGATAACATCATTGACTGGCCAGAAATAGGCTTAACCCTAATTAATGAATATAATACTGAGGGCCTACTGGATATGGCATTTCCAACACTCTTCCCAAACAGAATTGGATTACAAATACAACCAAGAACTAGGGAAATAAAGATGCATGAATATGTACTACACTTGATGTGATTCCATGATCAAATATTTGGACAACATCCAAGATTCCGATACAACGTCTATAACCTTATGATGCGTCATTGGAGCCAATCGCTCACAACAGTTTTCATGAAAAAAAATGTAGAAGAGCACTTACCAGCCACTATTGAGAATTTACACACACACCTGAAAGAACTCCCTGACACACAACTAGCTGCAGAATTACTGCACTTTGGATCTACCATGAGAGGAACCAGACCATATTGGAACAAGTGTCGTTTAAAATTAACAAACATGCTAAACCAAAAAGGATCTTCTGCCCTCTTCTTCACACTAAGCGCAATTGATACAAAGTGGCCAGACCTCCAATAACTCCTCACAAATAATATGGAGCTTTCCATGCATTCAAATAAGCATCGTCTTGAAAATGTTATTAATAACCCACATTAAACATCATTATACCTACATCAAAGATTCACCATATTTTGTGAAGAAGTTATTGAGAAACTCCTTGGTGTGATAGATTATTGGTACAAATATGAATGGCAACACTGAGGAACTGCACACGTTCATGGGTTCTTGTGGCTCCAAGAAGCGCCAGACATGGACAAGCTAGATTGGGAAAATAACACAGATGTTGATAAAGCAAAAAAAAAAAATTGATAAGTACGTAAGCACTTGGAACCCTCGTGCAGCAACACATAGGAACAACTAGATATACCAATCTCCATGTGATGATCCCTGCCTCGTAAACACAATAGACATAGTAGCCACAAATCCATTGGATGATTATGAAGAGTTAGTGAACCGTGTGCAAAGACACACAAAATGTAGAGACAACACATGCTTACGGAAGAAGGGTAGAAAACTAGAATGTCGATATAAAGCTCCATGGAAAGAACAACGTACCTCTATCTTATTATGTGATGAAATAGGCACAAAGAAATATGAACCTGCAAGAAACGATGATAGACTCAACATCCACAACCCAGAAATGATTTCAATATGAAGAGCTAATATCAATTGCCAACCTGTCATAACATGTGGACATGTACTGAAATACATTGCCAAATATGCATCAAAAGAAAAGAGAGCATCTGAAAGTTGTACTGCTATGCTAACAAGAATATCCACAACTTAAAAAAGAGATGACCCAACAGTACTAGCATATCGAAGATTCATGATAGAGATTATAGCAGAATGTGACATTGGTGTGCAAGAAACTTGCCATATGCTGCAAAAATTACCCCTTGTTGTTTGTAACAAACCATTTACAACTTTAAATGTTGGACAAAAAGTGCTACACTGAATAACTAAAACACAAAATGAGACTATCGTAGAAAATAGTTACTTACGCTCCTATATGGGCTACCCTCTAGAGCTAGAGACAATCACATTACTCAAATCTACAAGATCTTACAACTGCATTCCAACTCGTAAATCATGCAAATGGAAAGAGAGAACAATACAAGCCATTGTTAATGTTTACCAAAAATTCCATAGTATACCCAACAAAGAGTCAAAACACTTTGAAACATTTTGCTGGAGTGAATTGCTCCTATATAAATACTTTCGAAATATTATGACTGATATAGGAGTTACCAAGGACACAATAATCACCAATTGGCATCAAATGCATGTAAACAAATATGATGTATTGCATATCATCCGACACATCGAAGAAAATGCTAGCCCCCAAGAAGAAGAAAATAACGAAGATGAAAGGAATATAACTATCACATCAGAGATGAATGAGTGGGAACTACTTTCAAGAATGAGGCATATAGTCAACAACAATTTGGATGAACTTGAATTACTAGGCCAACGTGAATTTGACACCAACTATAATTGGGCTGAAACCAAAATACCACATGAATTGCACGATACTGCATCACAATTTATAAATATAAAGATAACAGCCACCCAAGACGAACATGTACCAACAAGAAAGTATACACCCATCAATACCCTATAAACAGAACAAAAGAAAGCACTTTCGGTAGTCTCAAATCATAACACCAGTGTGTTCAACAAACCATTACACATGATCATACAAGGAACTATGAGTACAAAAAAATCATACTTGATCAGTTGTATAAAAAACATGTTACACAAAAATTCACCACAACAAAAAAACCCAATACTCATACTAGCTTCTACTGGAATTGCTGCATTTAAGATTCATGCGACAACTATTCATTCAACAATACAAATCCCTAGCAAAGAAATGCAACCACTACATGGCCAAGCACTAACAATGTTCTAAGAAAAGTTGAAGGACATAAGATATATACTCATTGATGAGATGAGATTTATAGGTCTGAAACTATTGTTGAAAATAGATAGCTGACTTCACAAAGATTTCCTTCATCATAAACATTCATACTTTGGAGGCGTATCTATGATTTTCATTGGAGACATCACCCAACTACCACTTGTAATGGATAAACCAATATACACATCGCACTCAAATGCCATAACACTTTGGAACCAATTTACAACAATTATCACCCTAAAAATGATGTTTCACCAACAAGGGGAATTTCTAAAGCAATCACAATTTTGCCAAACACTCTTAAACATACGTAGTGCACACCTGACCCAAGAATATTGGCAGAGCTTGATGACACAAACAAAAGACCAACTAGCACCAGTTGTGAATAAGCAATTTGATACTGTAGTCTACCTCTTTGCTACTAATGATATGGTAACCCTTCACAATAAATGAATGCTAAAGGAATTAAATCATCCAATTGCAATAAGTAGAGATACAACAACTACAAGCAAAAAAGCTATTGACGCTAACAATGAACAACTTGAAAAGCAAGTCCTACTGTCACCAGTCCAGCAAATCATGCTCACAACTAACTTATGGACACAAATAGGACTTGTCAATGGAGCTCTTGGTGAGATAATTGAAATAATTTATAGCTCTGATTCCAAGCCACCTGACATGCCAATGTATATCATGGTCAAATTTGATAACTAAAGTGGTTCCTAGTGGCACCCAAATGACCCGAAACTTGTACCCATAACACCAGCATCACTAGGCAACCTTAGGCAACTACCAATAAAAATGGCATGGGCTATGACCATACATAAAGCTCAAGGTTTAATACTACAGAAGGCAACCATCAATATTGGTGCAATAGAAAGACAAGGTCTAACATTTACTGTAGTCTCCAGAGTGAAATCCTTATAAGACCTCTGGATTGACCAAGCATTCTCCTATGAGTGGTATGCAAAAATGGAAAAAAATCCGTACACGGTACTAAGGAAAAAAGAAGAAGCTCGACTGCAACAACTGTCCGGATAAAAAAAAAAGTATGCTTCGTGAATCATTTTCAGAGAATTATGCACTGCTTTAGCTGAGCCAAATAGCAAAACTCTTGTAGTAACAAGAATATTTGGGCATGTTGCTCAAGGTTTGTTTATCTTGCAGGTGTCATCGGTTTTGGTCATTAAAATCTTCATTCAAATATTTTCATTCATCAATGTACAACTTTTCAAAAGGTTAGAATATATCTTCACAAGAAGTGTTGTTAGACTATTGTATGTTATTTTGTATTTTTGGACTTGTAACACCTTACTGAAAATTGAAAGTTTGTAACATTGCAGTATGCTAGTTCAACTTGAAATCAACACATGCATATCAGACAACCAGTGGGATTTTTGGTAAGCAACAAGTGATAAATGTTTCTAAAAAACAATGCCCTAGGATGCATCTCGAGTCCCCTGTTTATGTCAGGAAATATCTCTGGTACAAAGTTAATATACATATCAATTGAAATTTTGATATTTTAGATGTTAATATACATCTTGACCAAAATCCTATGTCAATTATGTCTTGATGGAGGTTCATACCCTATTTTAAAGCTCTGATTTTTGTATAGGTTGGGACGAGGCTACACAAGGTTGTGGAATTCAGCTTTACACCTGCCAGCTGCATTTTCTGAAAAGTTCATCAAACAGTTCGAATGCCTTGTACATGCTTCCACATTTTGCATACATGTCAACCGATGCACTTCCAACTATAACATCTAAATATACTCTTTTAATTATGTTTTGATGGATTACTGTACCCAGTTCCAAAATTCCAAATTGAACATAGGCTACCAGAATGGTGGTAAAGGTTGAGGAGTTTGGCTTTACAAGCAAATGTTAGATGCCTTACTTGGAAATCTCTTGTATGTGGGTGTTTGACATTCATGGAGGATGTTAGAGATTATCTGAGTGCTAGGGTAGTGAAATCTTTGTGTCTATTCTAGCGCTACTATTAACTTACTTCTTTTCAAGCAGATGTTTTATTTGAGTTTCTTATTATGTTATCAACAATAGCTATCCTATTCATATCATTTTTGCATGGTTAACTCTCAATATATTGATCAATTTACAATGAGACTTGAAATCTTTCAAACAAAATAAAACCAAATTTCTTAATACATCTCTTCAAAACCAAAGCCCTGCTTACAATATAGAGATATCAGTTTTGGGGAAGAACAAATCTAAAACACGGATATTGCAAACATAAACATCTCACATTACACAAGCTATATGAAGAGATGTTGCAAAAAATTGGGAGATACTAGTGAGGGATCTTATATCTGCAGTACCAATGATTATGGATTGCTGCGTGTTGTGGTCTTCATTTTATTTCTGATCAGTTATTAACTTGAGTGATCATGTGGCCAAACTCAAGTTTTTTGATGAGTAATTTGAAATTTAGAGATTCAGGAACACTAATATCTATTGTTTTGCATCAAAATTACAAAGGTTTATGATAGTAGTTATCATTTGTACTTGCAGAGATGTTCATTGAGAATAAATTTGAATCATTCCATACTGGTTATTTTGGTGATTTACAACTGGACCATATATTCCGAGTTGTGTATTTAATCAATATTAATTTGTCTTGCTCTATGCAGTTCTCCCCCAAATTAAGTTTGAACTTGTCATTATTCTAGAAGTCTTGCTGCAGAATCAGTTTCCAATCATTTTCAAATATAGATTTTCTGATTACACTAAAATGATTACTTATTTTATTTACTTAAATTTATTCTTTTTTCTAATATGTGGATGATCTTTGACATTTGCAGCCCACTCGCAAGTGATCTAAGTATCTTGTTTTCAAATATAGATTTTCTGATTACACTAAAATGATCATTACTTCCAGTATTTGTAATTGTAAGTTGTGCGGTTTGCTGCAAACAACCATATTAATTCAGTCTAAAAAATGATTACTTATTTTATTTACTTAAAATTATTCTTTTTTCTAATCTGTGGATGATCTTTAACATTTGCAGCCCACTCGCATGCGATCTAAGTATCTTGTCTTAAATGCATGCATTTTCAGGCATGATGTTCTTCATCTTCGTTTGAGAAACTGCTATTGGCAGTACAAATTGGACCTTTCTGAGGTCCAACCACTAGTATAGTATATACTATCAATTGCATCTTAGTGTGCAATGGGTATGCGGAAAGAGGTGTTTAAGGTGAATTAGGAAAAACATTGGTCTATTTTTTTGCATATATTTGGGTAATACATGAGGTCACTTTGTAGGCCATAATGTTGTTTGTGCAACAAAGTTCTCATTAGAGAAGTGATAGCTTCAAATTAACTATGCATCCACTTACAATGATCCAATCATAATTGAAACAAAACCTTTAAATTGAGAAGAAAATCAAGTTTCATTACCAACAAAATATGGTGAGCGAGAGAGACGTTTAGATAGTGCTAGAAGGAGAGAGAGATAGATGGGGAAAGAGTGAGAGAGAGATGGGTAAATAGATCAAGATAGAGATAGAGAAGAAGAAGATAGAGATATAAATAGAGTTAGAGACATAGCTGGAGAATAAGGAGAGGAATATGGAGAGGAGGAGAGAGATTTGGAGAGATAAAAGAGAGAGAGAGAGAGGAGAGGAATAGATAAAGATGGAAAAGAAAAATAAAAGGAGAGAAAGGGAGAGATTAAAAGATAGAGATAGTAAGTAATATATAAAAGAGGAAGAGATATAGTGGTAGAGAGAGATAAAGATAATAAGACAGAGTTAGAGGGATAGGTGAAAGAAGTGATAAGGAGAGATAAATATAGAGAGGAAAAGAGATACAGATAAATAGAGGTCTAAAAAGAGGGAGGAAAGAGAGAGAGAGAGGGAGATGGATGGATAAAAGGAGAAATGTCTAGAGATATAGGGGAGAGAGGAGGATATGGGTAGAGATGAAGATAGAGTGAGAGAACAAAAGGGAAAATAGATAGAGAGATAGAGAGAGGTAGAGGGAGATAGAGAGATATGAGGTAAGAGTTAGAGAGAGATCTATAAATGAAGAGGGAGAGATACATATAAATCGATGGTGAGATAGAGTGAGAGATAGATATCTAAGGACATTTAGCGATAGGGGGAGAGGGAGAGAGATAAAGAGATTGACAAACAAAGAGATCTAGGGATAGACAAATAGAGATGGAAAGAGGGTGAGAGAAATAGGGGGATATAGAGTGAGAGATGCACATATATTGGAAGAGAAATAGAGAGATGTAGTGATATAAAGTGAGGTGGGGGGGAGAGAGAGAGAGAGAGAGAGAGAGAGGGAGAGAGAGAGAGAGAGAGAGATAATGATATATAGATTTAGAAGGGGATATAGATGTGTGGAGATAGAGATAGAGGGGGAAAGAGTGAAAGAGAAAGATGGTGACAAAGACAAGTAATAGACAAAAAAGGTTTAAACCTTAGAAAGAGGGAGAGTGATAGGGAGGGGGGAATATAGAGAGATAAAACTAATAGAGATAGGAAGGGAGAAATAGGGAGTATATGTGTATACACATTAGAAAGAGTAGAAGTAGAGAGATATAAAAATAGGGAGTGATGGGGAGAGAGGAAGCAAGGGAGATATAAGATAGAAATATGGAGAGAGGGATGTATAGGGATAGAAAGCTATGGAGATAGGGATAGAAAGAGAGAGAGAATATATATAACTTGTAAAATATAATGGTTGTGAGAGAGAGGAAGAGATGGAAAGGGGGAGAGGGAGACGTGGAGATAGAATATATTTCAAATATTTAATTACTTTGCAATAAACAAATTTTTAATAAGACAAAAATACAACTTAGATTGATTCTAATATATTTTAATTATTATTTGTAATTCCATAAGAGTACAAATAATTAAAATTAAATTTTAACTTAGCTATGGTGCTAAATAAATCTAGAAGTTGATTTCTAAAAGACTCTTTGTCAATCAATAAGTGATTTCAAAAAATAGTCACCACTATTTTTTTATTCATGTAAACAATTGAAAAAAATGAGGAGCTTTGTAGATCGACACCCACACCTTGGTGACCATCATTCACACTAGGGCATGAGCTGCAACGTGGTTGGAAGGCCTCCATCCAGTAGGGAAGCATCTTCACAAAACCACCCATGACAATTGGTAAAGGGCAGAAGAGCTTCTAGGGTAGAGAAGAGGGATGATAGGGTAACTCTGGAATGGTCAAATATGTGGGCGATGCCCATCACCTCACGAATCCCTGGTTGTGCCACCAATGCAAATTGCATACCACTGGGTTTTTGAGAAAATACTTTTGGTCTTGGACATCCCCTTAGAAAGCCGTGACATTCATCTCACCCACATACCTATAGAGAAAAGGGTTATAGAAGACCCGCCATGGATGGAGGAAGGGAAATACCATATCATGGCCCCAAATTAGTCAATTCAAAGCCGGTTTCAAAGCTAGGGAATTCGCTCCACCATGAAATAAAGAATGCGACAAGGAGCGAGGGTTCCCTAGAAATGATAAACCCTGACCCGGATTGCATCAAAATTTTGAACCCCAGGGAAGCCATGGAATCAAGTAAATATTGCAAAGGGCACGAGCTCTTTGCGAAATGGGGAGGGAATAATCAACCTCTCACCAGAATATATGAATGGTGGAAAACAACATTCCACGGCCAGGTAAGTATCACTACCCTAGCTAATAATTTTATGTACATTGAATGCTACAAAAAATCTCTAAAAGGCAACCTATTGCATGAAGAATATATTTTTTACAAAGGTGCAAATTTCAATTTCATTGAATGGCAACTTAAATTCAATGGTAATAGATATGAAATCAAAACAATATCAAAATGGATAGAAATTCATAATGTTCCTATTGAATTAATGCATGCTAAAATTCTTATAGAAATTGTGGATAAATTGGGCGAATTCATAGCCGTAGAGAAAAACTGGTCAGATAAATTTTACATAAAACTACTAATAGAAGTAAATAAGGGCATGGAAAACCTAAAAAATATAGCTCTAGAAACAAAAGATGGTATTTACACCCTAAAACTGGTATGGTATATTGGCCTGATAGCTGAAGATTTAGCATTCTGCAAAAGGTCAAACCCTAATCTATAGAAGACTCAGGAAAAAACAAGAGATAACCATAGAGCTCCAAAAGACACAATAATATTCAATTTAATAATGACAAGGTCGGCTTTATTATAAACACTAATCAACAAGAGAATGTCAATTTCCCAACCTCGCCTCCTTCCCCGGTCTTGAGTAACAGTCTAGACAGAGCCAATAACAACAAATAAACTCATGTTTATGATAATGAGGATCGAATCGAAGCATAATTGAACAATATTATAGAAACCTTAATGGGGAAACTAGCTGAAGAATTTGTCGAGGAGGTACTCATTGATACTTTGACAAATAATGCCAATATCTCCAATACAAAACATGTTTAGACCCCCCTCGAAACCCCCTCACTAAACACCAACCCAACTGAGGTGGCTCAAAAGGAAAACATCACATTTTCTCCCACTTTGGAGGAATCGCCTGTTGTGGAAGAATTGAATGCTAATGAGGAAAAAGAATTCAATATCAATGAACTGATCAATATACAGGAAGGGGAAAATAACATATTATTAGATAATAGCTCAATCAACTCACAAAATAGAAGTATCCTCCAGATGGGAGGTGACAAATTAACTCTTGATTGTGGAAAATCCATGAGCAACAAAAGAGGTCAGAAGTCTTTTTTAGACAAAAGAAAGATGGACAAGGATGCGGAGGGGCAGGCCAAAATCACAACCCTGTTGGGGCAAGGAAAATATCCCCTTCCCCTCGTAGAGGAATAAACATACTAGCATGGAATGTTAGGGGTATGGGGGCCCCTAACAAACAACGCTTAATTAAGCGAAGCATACTGAAATCTACTATGGACCTAGTAATGCTACAAGAAACAAAACTAGGTAAGACTGATATGGACAATTTTAGCAGAAAATTCACCCAATGGTAGATGGAAATGGTGGAGTCTATAGGGGCATTAGGTGGACTGGGTATAATGTGGAAAAATAACTCAGATGCATTTACATGCTATACCAAGATGCAAAATTGGATGGCTAGTAAAGTAAGAGCCCTTAGCCTAAATCTGGGAATTTATCATCATTAATGTATATGGCCCAATTCCAACAGATAAGAAGAGATCAGTTTGGTGGGAAATTGAACACTAATTAAACAATCAGGATGAAAAACACCTCATCATAGGTGGTGACTTCAACACCATCTTGTACTCAACTGATAAAAGTGGTGGGATAAAAACCATAAGACAACCACAAAGAGACTTCGCAAACTGGATAAATAACAATAACCTAGTAGAAATCAAGACCGAGACGGGTTTTCACACATGGAATAACAACAGAAAAGGTTTCTCCAACATTGCAGAAACACTTGATAGATTCTTCTTCAAAGGAGACCTAACCAACCTCAAAACATAATTAAAGACTACAATATTACCATGGTCAAGCTCTGATCATTACCCGGTGCTTTTAGAACTTATGGGGGAAGCAAAGCAAACTAGGTGTCCCTTCAAGTTTGAAATGATGTGGTTAACACATGAAGACTTCCTCCCCAACATACAAAAATGGTGGAAGGATAGTGTCTTTGTAGGATCTAAAATGTATTATGTTGTCTCTAAGATGAAAGATATTAAACATAAACTTCTAGATTGGAACAAAAAAAAATTCAAAAACATCTTCGAGGAGAAGTCAAGAATTGAGAAAGAGTTGGAAACAATAAATACTATTGTGATGCAAAACGGGATGACCTCTGAAACATACGAGGCTGAAAAAATGCTTTTATGTGAATATGAAGGCATTTTGGCTAGAGAAGAGATATATTGGAAACAAAAATCTTGAGAGACATGGTTAGAAGATGGAGATAGAAACACTAAATTTTTTCACAACAGTGTCAAAATGAAAAGGGAAGCAAATAAGATTACTCAAATCATCAATGATAATGATCAGATCATTATGGATCAAAATCTAATCACAAAAGATACAACCAAGTAGTTTGAAAATATTCTCAATAACTAGGAGCACTCGGACCTCCCTAACAATAGAATCTTATTAATTAACATACCCAAACTGATAACAAAGGGTGATAATCAAATGTTAAACTCCAAAATCACCCATGAAGAAGTCAAAATGACTTTGGTACAATTTCAAGGAGATAAAACCCCTAGACCAGATGGCTTCGCTACTAGTTTTTTTCAAAAATGATGGCACATTTTAGGGGATGAGGTTACTAATGCCTTGGAATCTGCCCACAATGTAGGGAAGTTCCTAAAAGAGATCAATAATACCTTTTTGGCCTAAATTCCAAAGAAGGAGAATCCCTCAAAGTGGGAAGAATTCAGGCCCATTTCTTTATGCAACATGACTTATAAACTACTAGCTAAAGTCATGGCCAATAGACTAAAAAAATTACTGTCTACCATAATATTAGAAGAACAAACTGGCTTTGTACCCAATAGATCAATTTTGGATGGGATTATTATCATCTAGGAAGCCATCCACTCCTGTTAGTTCCAAGGGCAACCTAAAATGGTGATAAAATTAGATATAAAAAAGGCTTATGACAAAGTGGATTGGTATTTCCTTTGTAGCTAGTTGCATGAAGGCCTTTGGCTTTAACAAACAATGGGTTAATTGGGTTTACTTTTGCATATCAAACCTTAGGTTCTCTATCTTACTAAATGGGAAATCGGAAGGCTTCTTTGAAGTATCTAGGGGACTCAAACAGGGAGATCCCTTATCCCCATTCTTATTTATCATTATGTCTAAAGCCTTAGGAAGAAGCCTGGATCCATCACGGAGGGCTGACAGACTGGAAGGGATTCAGATCATCAGAGGGGTAGATCCATGTACTCATCAACAGTTTGTTGATGACACAATGATTATGGGGAAAGGGCAATTGAAGGAAGCTAAGGAAATAAAGAAAATATTACAATCTTATGGGCTGGCTTTCGGAGAGATGGTAAACAAGGAGAAATTGGAGATATTCTTTTTCAATATGGAGGCACGGGAGGAATAGAGAATAGCTTCATGTCTAGGGTACAAAATAGGTCATCTACCATTCTCATATTTAGGGATGCCTATGGACAAAGTTATCAGAACCAAAAAACTTTGGGATCCCTTGATTGAAAGGGTGAGGAGTAAGTTGTCATCATGGAAAGCCTTATGGCTGATAGGGGTAGGAAGATTAACCCTCATAAAAATAGTCTTAGCAGGAATGCCTATCTATCTTCTATCATGTATACCACTTCCAAAAGGGGCCTATAAGAAATTAACTCAAACAATTAGATATTTCTATTGGAATGGTGCAGAGGATAAGAACAAAATGAAATTGATATCATGGGACAAGATATGTCAAGAAAAGAGTGATAGAGGCATGAGAATAAGAAAATTACTATGGAAAAATAAGGCTTTAGGGGCAAAACTGGCATGGAGAATGTACACATCCTTAAAAGCCAAATGGGCCAGAATCCTTAGGAGCAAATAGATATCACAAAATCAGAGAGAGGAAGTATTTAGGGAAACAAACCCACCCAAGGGATCTAGAATCTAAAATTTTATAAAAGAAAGTCGAATGATCATATCGAACCATCTATCCTGGGATATTTGTGATGGTAAATCCGCCTTGTTCTGGGAAGATTCCTGGGGGGATACCCCTCAATAGATAATCTGATGAATATGACCTATATAAAGAACCAAATGAAATCTTAAAGGGGTAATCATGTAAGGTATTATACAACAATGGCACCGGAATCGACAATGGGATGGAAATAGAAAAACATGCTCCCATTCTTGGCAGATAACAAAGACCAAGAATTGTTGCAAATTCTTGAATGCAGAATAATAATATTCAGACCTGGGCTAGATGAGCTTATATTCTCTAGATCAAAGGATGGACAATGCAACTGTAAATATGGTTTTCATAACCATATATGATGAGGCAAACACTGTCAAGGATTACATCCCTAATAAACTATGCTGGGACAAATTCTGTCTCCCAAAAGTTGGCTTCTTTGCCTAGGCAACATTTCAGGGGAAGGTCCTAACTGTTAAACAATTTAAACTTACGGGCTACGAAGGACCCTCAATCTATTTTTTATGCAAAAAATATGAGGAGACAAATGACCATATATTCACAACCTGCAACAACATATAGAAATGCTGGTATTGGCTGCTGAGGTCAGGCACCCTTATCCCTTCCCTAATGGAATGGCTTAGAAGTTGGTCAATTATCAAAAGGAATAGTATCTTCCACAATTTATGGATATGCAGCTCAACAATAGTAATCTAGGAGGTTTGGAAGGAGAGGAACAAGAATTTTTCAAGAAACAGAAATGAAGGTAGAGAATCTTATAGAAAAAATAGAAGCCTCCATCACAGAAATCTCCAATATTAAGAATGTGACCATGCCCCAACATGATAAGAAATTTATTCACTTGGATAACTGCATCAAAAGGAAGTGGAAGGGGATTAAAATCCCTTCGTTCATTGGGAAGGGTGGCATAGACAAGACCGAAGTAAGGAAAGAATGCAAATGGGTGCCCCTAGAGGTTGTATGGTGCAAACTCAACTTTGATGGAGAATCCAAAGGTAATCTAGGGGAGGTAGGGCTAGGCTGCATAATTCACTCAGATGAAGGGATCTGTATTGGATCTAGATTTAGATATCTAGGTCATTGGAATAACAATAAGGCATAACTGTTGAGCCTAATAGAGGGTTTAAACCTATGCAAATAATTAAAAATATCCAAATTGGAAATAGAAGGGGACTCTGCCATTATAGTTAATGCAATGAGGACTAGGACAATGCCAAACTAGGAACTCAGAAGTTTATTGGACAAATCCCTATCTCTAATGGAAGGCTTCTCAGATTACACGCTCAATCACATATATAGGGAGGCTAATACATTGGCAGATAATCTAGCCAATTTAGGGGTAGATGGAACAAACAAAACGACATCATTAACACATAGGCAATCATACCAAGATACTTATAGGCAAGAAGGGGTTTAGATATAATCCCGAACAACACATTCACACACATATTGGAAGGCATGCATATGTATATGCACAACTAGCGGTATATATGTACGTATATATTTATACTTATATACTTATATGTGCATACGTGCATATATATGGTATCTGATACATATATAGATGCACATATACATATATAGCTATATATACAGATATATACTGACACACATATAGATATATGCATATATAAGCATATATATACCTATCAATAATAATCTTAGAGTAGAGCTCATCATAACCCCTCCTTTGGCTCTTAATAGATTTCTCAATATAATAGATGTATATGATCATTTGTATACACAAAGTATGTGTGTATGCCTATATGGAACTATATACATACATATAAATGCACATATATATAAACATATAAATATGTATATCTATATGTGCATACAGTTATATATGTATATACAAATAGACATTTACACATTTAAAAAGATATATATTTACACACACATACACACACACAAATATATATATATATATATATATATAAAGACTGAAATATGTATATATACATATAGATATATATTCAAACATATACAGATATAGATATGCGTAGACATCATCATATGTCAAGACCTTATCATTTAGGTATGGTTCGAACCCTTAGCAATCATGCACTGGAGATGCTAGGGTGTAAGGAAAATAGAGAATAAGGGAAAAACAATCAACATCCCTATAGTCAATATGACAAGATAGTATAGGGATGGAAATCTCTCAGATTTGTTAGAGATACACATGCTCATCTGTATACATAAAACATGTTTATATGTATACATACATACATGTGCATATATATACATACATATGTATACACATGCATATGCATATATGCATATATATACATACATTTATATATATATGCTTAATTATATTTATGTCCGTGTATGTATATGCTTTTTCATGTAAATATAATTAAGCATATATATATTTACACACACACACACACACACACACACACATATATATGTCCACATATATATAGATATATATATATATATATATATATATATATATATATATATATATATATACATATAGAAACTGAGACATATATTTATATATATATATATAGACACACACACACACACACACACACACACATCTATATAGAATATATATATGTGTATACATCATATATCAGAAATCATCATAAAGGCATTGCTCGACTACTTGAGCAATCATTCATTGGAGAGGCTAGGGAGTAAGGCTAACAAACAATCATGAAAAAGCAATCAGCGCTCCTATAGTCGATGCAGTAGGGCAATATGGGGATGGAAATATGTCAAAGTTATCAGAAGATAATCATAATAATTATTAGGAGGTGAATGGGAAACCATCACGAGAAAAGCCTAGCATAACCGGAGTTACAACTTGATTTACTGATAATACCGATTAACAAAATTAGTATATCTAAGTAGAGGCACCCACCATTTATCTCTATAAAAAGATGGACTCTGGTATTTGTCTCTGCCCTGAGAAGCATGAAATGTCCTTTCTCAGAGAGATCTCTAGCAAATGCTGGTTGATTATTCTGAGATCAGAAGATGATCTGGTCATACATGCAACCAAAAGGATTATGGGCAATGAGATTATATACTCGAAACATAGGAAATGAGTCAGTAGTAGCATCCCAGCGGGGTTTGCATCAATACTACTCACAATGGGAGAAGATAAGGTAGTCACGGTCTCACTATGTAGGCTAATATTCAAAAAATAATATCTGGTTAACCTAGAAATGGCTATTAATTACGTGGATTATAAGTTATATATACCTTATCTAGAAGATTAAACCAAAGCTACAGAAGCCATAGACAAGGAAGAGGCTCTCAATATAGAGTTTAAGAGGCCTATTCTCAGCAGCAAAGATCAAAAACTATGCAGCCAAAGGCAAACCGAGATAACAAGGATAATTGCATTCCTCAAACTATGGCTTGGTGTGGTAGAAGAGTCAAAAGGTGAATGGTGGGTAAGTTATATGGTAGAGGAGGGTTGGACCCTATTCCAGGATGATAATCTCAGTGATATGGAGGCTGAGGAAACATAGGCCTCTAGCATGGAAGTCGTAGATGATAAGGAGGAATAATAAGTTTTCATAACATAGTTTTGTTTGTAGTTAACTAGTATAACTAATCTAATACACAGGGATGTAGGATCTATAGTTAGTACAAGGCACATATCGAACTGTTTATGAAAGCACTTTGATATAAGGATGGCTTAGAAATGTATGACTCTATTATAGCATAGATAACGAAGGGTAAGATACTCACTTGATGACATTTACAAAATAGATATACTAAAATAAGTGAAGTTTAGAATCGAGATATTTCTTTGAGCCAAGCATATACTAAAATGCAGTAAAAGGAAGTACTCTAGTAACTCTTGTATATTGTTTTAGTTTAACATTTACATTTAGACATCTATAAGACCAGAATATCATGGTAAGATCATGAAGTACATGATAGATGGGTTGTATTATTATCAGTCTCTTGTTGACTAGTGTTTATACCTCTATTATTTTTGTAGCATGGGTAATCTTTCATAGTATAGCTAACAATTTCTGATGCTGACTTAATATGAAAGAAGCCTAGGCTATAATAACAATAGTGGAAAGTATGCAGAGATAATACTAGTTCTTCTTCTTCTTGTACTAACACTTAATGAAGTGGCCTACAACAAGATTGTCTTGAGAATCTATTTTGCAGGAAAAGTAGAAGGTAGAAAATATGGCAAAAGCGTCAACAGTACACAATGAAGTCTGGTAGAAGCAAGTTAATTCATGGGAAATTATAGATACTACCTATGAAGGGCTTTTTGAATAGCCAAAATGAAGAAATTGTAAAGAATTATATGTAACTCAATAAATGATATTAGATACTGTCTAGACCGATGGTCCCGGGCAAGGTTGAAGGTTTTCTCCTCTCCTCTCTTTCCTACCAGTGCTCGCACTGAGCAGAGATTGCAATTTTATTTTATTAATAAAATATGTCTTAGGCCTTTTACCGAGCAAAAAAAATAAAAAATTAAATTTTAACTTAATAAATAAATAATGTTGAAAAAAAAAGAAGTATAAGAATTAAAATAAATAAAAAAATAGAATATCTAATAAAAGAAGGTAACATTAACAATATTCTAATCAAATAAAATAGTGAATTAAGAAATATTTTAATTGTAAATATGATTATTCTACAATAACTAACATTTTGATAAGACAAATAATTATAAATTAAATTAATTTTAATATTTTTTAATTATTATTTGTATTTTCATAAAAAGACAAATAACTAAAATAAATTTACACTTAATGAAAATGAATCATTAAAGGAAAAATGAAAAGAAGAATTAGGATAAAGCTAATTACTTTTTTTCATATTATTTTTTCTTTGTACACACTTAATAATATATTTATTTTCCTATTTTTTCTTTTTCTTTTTTAGAAAATTAGAAAACAAGATAGAATATCTTAATAAAATATATAGTATTGAAAAAATATTTTTATTAGATTTTTTCCTTTATGAACACTCTTTTTCTAATTAATTAATATTTCAATATATATTTTTTAATTTTTATCATATAAGATATCTTATTTAAATTTAATATAAATAAATAAAATTGGGTTATAATTAAATAAAATTGTAAAAGTGTAAAATTTAAGTGAGAATGAAAATTAAATTAAAAATTGTTTTTTTAAATGATAAAATTATAATGATAATATAATTCACATAAAATTTAAGTGAAATATTTATAATATTTACACAACATGTAAGATCAATAAATGCTATGCCATAGTAAAATAAATTGATTTATTTCTTTAATTACATTTTTTCTATTGAACTAATATGTTTAAAATTAATTATATTTCTTATACATATTTAATTATATTAATTTTTATTTTTTTTAAATAAGTATTTTTATTTAATTAATTTTTTACTTAATATGGTTGATATTAATTATAATTTTTATACATATTTTATCATATCTGAATTCTAATAAGTTGAAAAAATGTTATTATTATTTTTTTGACTTATACAATTATTATATAATAAGGTTTTTTTCTTATATTTTTATATACTTTGATTTTACATTTTTGTTTATTCTATTTTAGTTTTTAAAGTAATAAAAATTTGAAATTATTTTAATTATTTATGGTTTTTTTGTGAAATTACAATGATAGATAAAATTTATTAGAATAAGTTCATTTTATAATTATTTTCCTTCTATTAAAATTTGAATTATTATAGAATAAATACTTTTTAGATCTTTATTATACAATATTTAATTTGCATATTTTATCAATTTTAAAAAAATAAAATATTTATGTTCTTAGGTTGAAATCATTGGCTCACTCTTTTTATCTCTATTTCTCCCTTGCTCACTTCAACACTCTTTCCATCTCTCTCTCTCTCTCTCTCTCTCTCTCTCTCTCTCTCTCTCCAACACACACACACACACACACACACACACACACCCTTTCTTCTCCCTTTCTATAATTATAGTTATATATGTCTCTCTATCTCTCATTTCTATCCTATCTCTCCTTTTCTCTATCCCTATCTCTCTCTCCCTCTTCCCCCCTCCCTCTCTTGCATTCCTTATCTTTACCTCCTCATGTCTCTCGATTTCTCTAACTCACACACACCCACCATATTTTTATTTCTATCTCCCCTCTCTCTTTCTCTATTACTTATCTCTATCACCTCCCTTATCTCTCACTCTTGCCTCCTCCATCTCTATCTTCCCATATCTCCCTACCCCCTCTCTCCTCCACTCTCTCTCTTACTCACTCCATCTCTCCTACTCTCTCCTTTATATATTAATCTCTCTAATATCTTCCTACATCTTTCTATCTCTAAATTTCCCTCTCTATAATTGTCTCACTCTTTCTATTTATGTTTCTTCCTCTCCTTCCTCTCTCATTCCATCTTTCACCCCCTTTATTTTCATATAATATCTTTATCTTTCCTTTCGATCACTATCTCGCCCTATCAATCCCTCCTTTTATATATAATTATCTCTCCCTCTCACTCTTATTCTCTCTATCTCTCTTATTCTAAGTTTCTCTATCTCTATTTCTCTCTATCTCTCTCTATTTACCTATTGATCTCTCTTCATCTCTTTTTATCCATATCTCTTTACCTCTATCTCCTTATCTTTATCTATCAGTCTCCCTATATCTTCATCTATCTATATGACTCCATCTCTCCCTCTCTCCCTCTCTATCTATTAAGAAACATGAGTCTGTTGGTATATTTTCTTCTATTTGTATCTCTTTTTTTCTCTCCCTCTTGTTTTCTATATCCATCTCTATGAATTGAGCGCTCTCTCTCTCTCTCTCTCTCTCTCTCTCTCTCTCTCTCTCTCTCTCTCTCTCTCTCTCTTCTCTCAGTTCTATCTCTCCATCACTCATTCCCCCATTACCCCCTCCCTATCTGTATATCACTACCTCTCTCCATTTCTCTCACAATTTATCTCTAATTCTCTCATTCTCTTCCCATATATCTCTATCTATCTTTCTATATCTCTCCCTATATCTATCTCCTCTAATTCTCTCTCCATCTCTCCCTCTCTATTTTTCTATCTCAATTTCTCCCAATCTCTTCCTCTATCCATCTCTGTCTCTCTCTCCCTCTCTTCCTCTATATATATATATATATCTCCTTATATCTCTATCTTTTTATCAATTTATAATAGACTCTCTCTCTCTCTCTCTCTCTCTCTCTCTATATATATATATATATATATATATATATCTTCCTCTTTAACTCTCCTCTCTAACTCTCCCTCTTTATCTCCTTATCTATCTATTTTGCTTTCTTCCTCTACCTCTCTTTGTCTCTCTATATATCACACTACCACTTCATCTCTCCTCCTATATTAATCTCCATTTTCACTTCCCTCTCTCCCCCTCTATTTCTAGAAATTTCTTTTTATATCTATCCATCAACCTCTCTCCCTCTTTCTCATTCCATCTTTCTATACCTTTATATCTATATATCTCTCCATATTTCTTATTCCATGTCTCCCTCTACCTTTATCTCATTATCTCTCTCCCCCTATATCACTCCCTCTCTCTGCCTCCATATATCACTCCCTATCTCTATCTTTATCTTCCTATCTCTTGCTCTCTCATTTGCTCTCACTCTCTCTCTCTATATATATATTTATCCTTTTCATCTCCATATAGCCCTCTCTCATCTCTCTCTCTATCTCTCCCTCTCCTATCCATATTCATCTCCTTCTCCATCTCCATCTCCATCTCCATCCCCATCTCTCTCTCTCTCTATCTTTCTCTCTATTTCTATCCCCTCCCTCTATCTCTTTAGTCCTCTTTCTTTCTCCTTCCCATATCTCTCCATCTTTCTATACCTATATCTCCCTCTCCATGTCTTGCTATTACAAACATAACATGAGTCTTTTAGTAGTGGAAGATAATTATAATCCCATTTTAAATGTTCTTCCAATTAGCCTCATGTACTACACAAATGTATCCAAAAATTAGACCAAAGTCTTGGCTACTTGATCTTCCCCACCTCTTCGGTGTACCCATTGCACACCAAGGAGCAATTTGTAGTTATTATTATATTTTTATTATTAGCTGATAGGCTATTATAGGTTAAAAAGCCTACTAGGTTTGTGTGATGTCTCACACCGGTTTTCTTTTATCGACCGGTCTCACAAATGCAACAATAAATTCATTAATTGGGGGGGGGGTGATTCAGTTTGCTAGTTTACATAGTGGACGATTTAAGGTTCTAGATATCAAATAGGGTAAGTGGTTATAGGTAGGACAAGGCTTGTAGATGTTATAAAGTATTATGCTTTAATTTTTTTAAATGCATTCCTAATAAAACAAAAATAGCTAAAGAAAATCAATTTTTTTCATAAAGTACAATATGCATGCCCAATACTTTATTTTATATTGTTTTAATGATTCATGCCTGACACATGTGCCTCAGAATATTTTTTTATTAGAGGTTTCTCTTAAAAATATATATTGAATCAATTTAAATAAATATATAATAATCAATGTTTAAATAGTAACTTATGATATTATAATATTATATTTTAATTCTTAATAATTAAATATATTAAATATAAATTACTTTATATTTTTCTGACGCATAAAAAAATTTTAAAGTATTTTTTTAATAATTATTTTTGTTAAGCAAAATAATTGATAGATTAATTTTATATTTGATTTTATATATTTTAAAATAATAATTTAATTTATTAAAAAATAAAAGCATGTAAAATTCCTATTCATTTTAAGAATATAATTTTTTCCTTATTTGAATTTTATTTTGTGGTTCACCTATTTATATTTATTGTTTTTAAAAAATAATTTATTTTAATTTTTAAAATTTAAAATATTTAGGGTGAATCTAAAATTGAAAATTTTAATGCAAAAAATGTTTTGGGTTGCTTTTTAGAGTACGGGGTTGGTTTGTAAAAGTTAAAATTGTATGCATTATTAATTTTTAAGCATATTTTTAAATTTCTAGTAGCATATAATTAATTTGTGTTTTATAATTGTTGGCAATTGACACTCATCCGGTAAGGGTTAATGCCATTTTGGGTTGTCATTGATGGCAACTCATCATCTTAGGGTAAACGGTTTCATTGTTTGGTTAACCAAAATTCATTGCACTAGTCGGCATTCACATTGCTTTACACTGGCACTAGCACCAACATTCACTTCATACCAGCTAAATCCTAATCCCGGTAAGATGTCCTGATCCCAGTAACATGTATATGGAACCCAGTAATGGATAGGAACTGACTAAAGAAATATTTTGGTCCCGATTATTTTCTTCATGGATTTTGGTGGTAACGTGTGATGGCTGACATGGTCATTAGATTTATGTTTGGATTTCATTATGCTCTAGTAGCTGACTTGTTTATATTTCTCATTGAAGCTGACATGGTTTAGTTAGAAGGATATTTAAGAAGACCACTTCAACGATAGATCATGTATAGTATGGAATGCAAATTTTGGATTGTGAATATTTCAGTGAGTATTGGTATGCATTTTGGTCAGCGATTGGAAGAGTTTGTGTGCAATTTCATGTGCACAGCATAATTGGTAGCAGAATAGAGCATTAGTAAACTAGTATACAGAGAAGGATATCGGAGCATTCACTGGAACTTGTCGAGCATGGTCAAATGCATTTTATAAGTTTATTTTCATTTGTAAACACTTTGCAATATTTTGTAGGTCAGTGTGACTTCTTATCTGTGTTTGAGTAGTGAGCTCTAGGTAGTTAGCCTTGTTGCATGTGCAAACCCTCTCATGTAATATTTGTATACCTTGATCAAGTACATAGATATTGTGGGTATCAGCCCCACCGTGGGTTTTCCCTTTGCATGGTTTTTCACATATAAATCCTGGTGTTATGGTGTTTCCTTTCTATGTGTTATTTGGTACATATGCACTCTAATTTTATTTACTGTTAACCAGTTAATAAGTAATAATTTCAAAACTAACATTACTGATAGAACACTTTTTTGTTGGTATTATGGATGACTTCATCATGTGTTGCATTGGTTTTGTCATTGATGTCAACACCTATCCTTTTGGAGGTCTACATTATTGAGTTGACACTCTGGTTATATTGGTTTATTGTTGAACCGACACATTGTATTCACCGGCACGGTTAGTGGCTTATGCACAATCACCGATATATGTTCACGGATAGGTTATATGGTTCACCAATAGGAATGATGACTTGTTATCATCTGGAGATCATTTGAAGACATAGATTGGATGTTTGCATTTGGTGTTTTTCTCATTGGTCTAATCGGGTTAACATATTTGCTTTTACTGGCAGATAGGTCTAGGTTATGGACCGGTATAAGATATCATGTTTCAGATCAACACGACACGTTTTGGAAATTGTGTAAGTACATTGAAGCCGATATATTGTATCATATCAAGACTTATTTTGTAATTGATTTAAATGTTATAGCTTTAGTGATCTGATCTTAAAATTTGGTCTTAGGTTTTGTATAAATATAAGATCTCATTTGAGAGATGTAATCATATATGTAACATGGTAATGGTATGAGTGTATGTGCGAATATTGAAGATCATATCAGTAGATCATAGTGTAAATCACACAAACATTATCTAGAGGTTAAAGGAAAGTTATGAAGGTGTTTGTCAAAGCTTAAACCGGTACTGAAAGTAGCATTGTAGATGCTACTTAAAAGCAATACATTGTTATAGGATTTAACCAACCTACTGTAGTCATTGTGACTTATTTTGTGATTGAGCAGTGTGCTCTAAGTGGTTAGCCTTTCTGCATGTGTAGACCCCATTTTTATACACTTACTATCTGCAATAGTATCATCTAATTGTGGATAAGGTTTCCCACTGTGGTTTTTCTCCTTACAGGGTTTCCATGTCAAAATCAATGTGTCATGTATTATGGATGTTTTTTTCCTTTCTATTTCATGCATTAAGTTACACCAGTACTGATATAACTGATAATCTATTTTATCAACATTAAGTTTGGTTTACTGGAACAAAGTTTAAGTTGGAATAATTTGTATTTGGGTTATAATTTATTGACAACTGATTCGCCCCCCCCCCCCCTCTCAGTTGTTCTTCTAGTTCCTAACAATTGGTATAAGAGCTAAGTCCTCTTTTTGCAAAAGCCTAACAGCTTGAGGAGATCCTATGGCAACAAACTTTTTTAGGAAGGACAATCCTAAACTTGATGGAACTAATTACGGTATATGGAAGATCAGAATGGAGACACATCTGAACTACATTAGAAGAGATATATGGGAAGTTACAAAGAATGGCTATGTTGGTCCTACTCTGAATAAACCTCATCCACCAACATTGGCTAAAGACTTGGAGAATTATTGCAAAGCAAGAGAAGCACTTCTAAGCGCATTATCAGATCAACAAATCATGCAATTATCAAACCGATCTACTGCTAAAGCTATTTGGGATAAACTGGAAACATTGAATGAAGGAGATACCACTATCAAAATTTTAAAAATGGAATGTTACCGGGTCAGGTATGAAAATTTGCCGGGTCAGGTATGAAAATTTGAAAATGGAAGAAGATGAAAGAATTTCTGCATTTATAGAAAGAGTTAATGAAATTGTTTTAGGAATACAATGTTGTGGAGGATATTTAAGTGAAGATGAAATTGTTTCCAGAGTTTTAAGAGCTTTTCCAGCATCTTACAAATTAAAGTAACTACTATTAATGAGTTGAGAACAATGCCTAATACATCAGTATCTAGAGATACCTTGGTTGGAAAACTTTCAGCATTTGAGCTTGAGGAATTTGGTCATGTTGCTACAGTCAAGACTGAATTAG